>NW_027125579.1:151928-299562 GCF_004936735.1 Cryptosporidium sp. chipmunk genotype I
GAGGAGAGACTAAGAAAAGAGGAGGAGGAGAGACTTAGAAAAGAGGAGGAGAGACTTAGAAAGGAAGAAGAGGAAAGACTTAGAAAAGAGGAGGAGGAGAGACTTAGAAAGGAAGAAGAGGAAAGATTAAGAATAGAAGAAGAGGAAAGACTAAGAAAAGAGGAGGATGAGAGACTAAGAAAAGAGGAGGAGGAGAGACTAAGAAAAGAGGAGAGACTTAGAAAAGAGGAGGAGAGACTAAGAATTGAAGAAGAGGAAAGACTAAGAAAAGAGGAGGAGAGACTAAGAATTGAAGAAGAGGAAAGACTAAGAATAGAAGAAGAGGAAAGACTAAGAATAGAAGAAGAGGAAAGACTAAGAATAGAAGAAGAGGAAAGACTAAGAAAAGAGGAGGAGAGACTAAGAATTGAAGAAGAGGAAAGACTAAGAAAAGAGGAGGAGAGACTAAGAATTGAAGAAGAGGAAAGACTAAGAATAGAAGAAGAGGAAAGACTAAGAAAAGAGGAGGAGAGACTAAGAATTGAAGAAGAGGAAAGACTAAGAAAAGAGGAGGAGAGACTAAGAATTGAAGAAGAGGAAAGACTTAGAAAAGAAGAGGAGGAGAGACTAGGAAAAGAGGAGGAGGAGAGACTAAGAAAAGAGGAGGAGGAGAGACTTAGAAAGGAAGAAGAGGAAAGACTAAGAAAAGAGGAGGAGGAGAGACTTAGAAAAGAAGAGGAGGAGAGACTTAGAAAGGAAGAAGAGGAAAGACTAAGAATAGAAGAAGAGGAAAGACTTAGAAAAGAGGAGGAGAATAATTATATTGGAATCGAGAAAAAAATTGATTCAAGCTGGGAAGATGAATGGGATTTTGATGATGATTTTGACAATAATAATAATAATAATAATAAAATCAATATTGAAATTGAAAAAAGTGAATATAATGTATCAGAAAATGATTTGGAATGTAATAAAGATAAATTGATTTATAACTCAATAAAAGAAGAAGCTATAACAACTGAAAAACAATTAAAAGAAATAAAAGATGATAGTTGGGAAGATGAATGGGATTTTGAAGATGAATTAAATTATAATAATAATAATAATTCAACTTTTAATCAAAACTTTAGTTGGGATGATGATAAATGGTCATTAAATGATGAAATCAGTGTTAATAATACTAGTGATAATCAGATTACATCTTCAAATTACAATATCAATAATGGAATAATTGATCGAGATCATCTACAATTAAATAACCAATGTATTTCTTTACCACCACCTAATAATGCTAATTTCAATAATTCTAATGCTATTTCCAATACTAATAATAATCCTTTAAATTCTATCGAATGGAAAGATGATTTCTGGAGTGAAAGTGAAATAAATAGTGATAACTTTACTTGTAAAGATTCTTTTGAATTAAACAACACCAATGCTATTATTACTACTACTAATAATAATATTAAAGATAATAAAATAAGTAATTCTAACTCTAATTGGAATGATTTAAATTGGTCTGATGATGATGAATTTTAAAACAAATTTAATATTTTCATAAGGATTTTAGTATCAAAGAAATACTTTAATTTCTATTTTATACAATTAGTATTCAGTACCTTTTTTTTCTTTTTCCTCTTCTCTTCCATCTCCTTCTATTCTTCTTCTCCTCTATATCATCTTATTTTCTTTTTCGATAATTTATTTTAATTCTAAATATTTTCTATTTCCTCTACAAATATATCTATGAACATGATAAATTATTACACGTAATTATTATTGTATGACGTGGTTCATTAGCGCTAAAATATTTTATATTATTTCTTGTGGACTGAAAATTTAAGAAAAAAAAATTTGCATGCATGCAAACATTACTATACCGGTATTAACAAAAATTACATAAAAATAATTAAACAAGGAGGGAGGGAAAATATTTCATTAAAAATTAAAGAAAAATAATAATAAAATTTTTTAAATTAAAATATAAATACTAAAAAAGTATTTTCAAGAAAACAAAGATTTTATAAAATAATAACTAAATTTTTTTTTCTTCCTTCACTACTATTATAAAGAGAGAAAGAAAAATAGTAATGAAAATAAATCAATAAGTTTAATCAAAGAGTAGAAGAAAATATATTATTATTGTTGATATTATTCAAACATATTTAAATATACATATATGTGGTTAAGAAGAGTGTTAAAGCATACAAAAAAAAATAGAATAAATAAATAAGATATGTATATCTTTAATAAAAGTTAATCATTACTAATAAAAGATAAAGATAAGAATAAGGATTAAATAAATAAAGCAAGATGATTCTGGAACAAAATCAAATAGAAAATAATGAATTAATTAGCAATAGTAAAATTACTAGTAAACCAAAAATGGTAAATAAATCAAAAAAAACAGTTGAAGAAAGATACCAAAAGAAAACTCAAATTGAACATATCTTATTAAGACCTGATACATATATTGGAAGTACAGAATTTCATGAACAAGCATTATGGGTTTGGGATGATTCAAATATGAAAATGGTTTATAAGACCATTAATTATGTACCTGGATTATATAAGATTTTTGATGAAATCTTAGTTAATGCTGCTGATGTTAAAGCTAGAGAAATTTCAACTAAAAATAATCATTTAATTGAGAAATGTACTTGTATTAAAGTTGAAATTAATAGAGAAAAAAAAGAAATTACAGTTTATAATGATGGAGAAGGAATTCCAATAGAAATACATAGAGAACATCAAGTATATGTTCCAGAATTAATTTTTGGACATTTATTAACTTCTGATAATTATGATGATAATGAAGATAGAGTTACTGGAGGAAGAAATGGTTTTGGAGCAAAACTTACTAATATCTTCTCTAGTGAATTTAAAGTGGAATGTGCTGATAATAATACTGGTAGAATATTTAAGATGACTTGGTATAATAATATGTCTAAAAAAAGTGAAGAAAATATTAAAGAAAATTATTCTGGAAAATCTTATGTTAAAATTACTTTTAAACCAGATTTATCAAGATTTGGAAATATGAGAGATTTTGATGATGATATTATATCATTATTAAATAAAAGAGTTTATGATATTTCTGGTACTTCTGGTGTTAGAGTATATTTAAATGGAACTTTAATTCCTATTAAGGATTTTAAGTCATATACATTACTTTATTTAAGATCAAGAATAAATAATACTAATATTATTGAAAATAATAGTAACAATAACAGTAATAATAATAATAATGAAAAGAAAACTAATTCAAGAACATTAAGAAGTACAAGCAAAAAAAATATGAATAAAAGTAAGAATGATGATAGAGAAGATGAGAATTACAATAGTCAAAATGAAAATGAGCATGATAATAGTTTTGAGGAAGATCTTATAGAGGATGATGAGTGGGATGACGAATCAAAAACTTCTAAGAAAAAAAACATTGCTTCAAATTCTAAGAAGAAAAAGTCGGGACGAAATATTAATACCTCATCATCTTCATCTTCATTAGTTATATCTGGTGCAGGAGGCAGCGATACGAGCTCTCCTCTAATAATATATGAAAGTGTTCCAAAATGGGAAATTGTTATAAGTGAATCTGATGGAGGACAATTTCAACATGTCTCTTTTGTTAACTCAATTTGCACAATTAAAGGTGGAACTCATATTTCTTATGTATTAGATCCTCTGATCAACGCTATTCTCAAAAAAGTTCAAACTAAAAATAAAGGCGGAATGGATGTCAAAAGCCATCATGTAAAGAACCATATCTGGATTTTTATTAAATGTCTTATTGTAAATCCGTCTTTTGACTCTCAAACTAAAGAGACTTTAACAACAAAAGTCTCAAAATTTGGATCAACATGCTTGTTATCTGAAAAAACTATTAATAGTGTAGTAAAAAGTTCTATTGTTGAAAATGTTTTAATGTGGGCTCAACTTAAACAAAGCATGGAGTTAAAAAAGAAAATGAAGTCAAATCAAAAAAACACAGTAACTAGCAGACTTTTAGGAATCCCAAAACTTGAAGATGCAAACGAGGCTGGTGGACCCCATTCTAAAAAATGCACTCTAATACTTACAGAAGGAGATTCTGCTAAAACTTCTTGCCTTGCAGGACTCTCTATTGTAGGCAGAGACTATTTTGGAGTATTTCCATTACGTGGAAAACTTTTAAATGTTAGAGAAGCTTCATTTAAACAACAAATTGGTAACGTAGAAATACAAAATATTCTTAAAATATTGGGATTAGGTATTGGCCAAAAATATGATAATGGACCAGTTAACTTAAGATATGGATCTTTAATGTTAATGACTGATCAAGATCATGATGGTAGTCATATTAAAGGACTAATTATTAACTTAATACATTATTATTGGCCAAGTTTAATTCATTTTAGAGGATTCTTAAAACAATTTGTTACTCCAATTGTTAAAGCAAAAAAAGGATCCAATGAAATTTCATTTTTTACCTTATATGAATACGAGCAATGGAGAAAGAATAATTCATCAAACTTAAATGGATGGAGATTCAAGTATTATAAAGGTTTAGGCACATCTACAGATCTTGAATTTAAAGAGTATTTTACAAAGATTGAGAATCATAGCATTGAATTTGACTGGATGGATGATCAAGATGATGAAGCCATTGATATGGCATTCAGTAAGAAAAGAACTGAAGACAGAAAGAACTGGATTGAATCATACAAAGAAGGAACTTATGTTGATTATTCTATTAATAATCAATGCAGAAATTTAAGATATTTTGATTTTATTCATAAAGAACTTGTATTATTTAGTAGATATGACACCACTAGATCTATTCCAAATTTATTGGATGGATTAAAACCTGGCCAAAGAAAAGTACTTTTTGCAACATTTAAAAAGAAACTTAATAATGAACTTAAAGTTGCACAATTAGCTGGTTATGTTGCTGAACATAGCGCTTACCACCACGGAGAATCATCATTGCAAAGTACTATTGTAAACATGGCTCAAAATTTTGTTGGAAGTAACAATCTTAATTTATTAGAACCTTGTGGTCAATTTGGTAGTAGAAAGGAGGGCGGAAAAGATGCAAGCGCTGCTCGTTATATATTTACTAAGCTATCAAAATGGACTAGATATATATTCCCAGAAGCTGATGATCCTTTATTAACTTACTTATATGATGATGGACAACAAATTGAGCCTTTATATTACGTTCCAATAATTCCAATGATTTTGGTGAATGGTACTGACGGTATTGGAACAGGCTGGAGTAGCTCAGTTCCTAACTATAATCCAAAAGATATAATTATGAACTTGAAAAAAATGTTAAAAGGTGAGATGATGGTTCCTATGACTCCTTGGTATAAATCTTTTAAAGGGAAAATTATTCCTATAAAACAAAAATCTAAGAAGAGTTCAGGAAATAATGCGGTCGGAAATAACAGAAGAAGGACTACAACTAATAGTTATAATAATAATAGCAACAGTAGCATTTTGGCTGGGTCACAGGTTGATGTTGAAGATGGTGATCTTCAGCAGATTCAAAGAATAAATACTGCAGGGAATGACATTATTGAAGAGCCCTTAGAGCTTGGAGCTAATTATGAGACTTTTGGGAATTGGTACAAGAAAAATGAAGAGACTCTAGTAATTACAGAACTCCCAGTTAGAAGATGGACACAAGATTACAAAGAATGGTTAGAATCAACATTATTACCAGCTCCTAATGCAGATAATGATAATATTGAAAATTCATGGATAATAGATTACAGGGATAACTCATCTCATGAGAATGTTCATATTACGGTCAGAATGAGACCAGAGAAGTTACAACAAGCAGAAATGGAAGGTATAGAAAAGATTTTTAGGCTTAAATCAACTTTATCAACAAGTAATATGACCTTATTTGATCATAATAGTAGAATTGTGAGATACGAGACTGAATTAGATATTTTAAAAGAATTCATTCCCATAAGACTAGAAATGTATGAAAAGAGAAAGAGATATTTACTTTCAAAATTGAATTATGAGAAATGTTTATTAGAACAAAAGATCTTATTTTTGAAGTTGGTTATTCAAGGAGTTATTGGATTAAGCAACAAGAGTAAGGAAACATTGGTGTCTGATTTAAAAAAGAACAACATTAAATCTATTAAACAAGTTCAAGATTTAACTCAATGGGTAGTAGGAGGAAATTTATCTCAGGGTGGTGGAATTGGAGGAAATTCAAATCTTAATGGTTCTGTTGACAATTATATCGACGATATTTACTTAGAAATAGATTCATTGGGTTATTTGGAATTATCTCAACAAGATGGAGTATTGGAGAGCAGTATTTATTCACGTGAAACAAACCAAGGAAATGAGCTAAAACTCTTTGATTACTTGCTTTCTATGCCACTTTGGAGCTTGACAAAGGAAAGGATGGAACTTCTCGAGGCAGAGTTACTTAAGAAGACTGGAGAATATGAAAGGCTATTGAAAACAAGTATTGAGGAGATTTGGAATAACGAGTTAGATGAACTACTTAAAGTTATTGAGGAGGAAGAGACACAAGAGGAGATGATTGAAGCTGAGCATAATAGTCTTATTCAAAAGCGAAGACTTTCTGTGGATTGGAATGATTCCAAGAAAAAAACAGGAATTTCTCGAAAAAGAAAGAATGAAGCAACCAAGAAACAAGAGAGTTTAAAATCAAAGAATTCTCAAAAGTCTAATTCAAAGAAGACTATTGCAAAGCCTACAAAAAAGAGCAGAGTTGTTCATTCTGATGAGGAAGATGATTATGCTGATGGAGATCATTGCAGTGAAGAAGATGATTATTATGATGAATTTGGGGATGGCTTTGATGACTCTGATGACTCTAATGATTTTAATAATCCAACTATATTGAATAGCGATGAGTCAGAAAATGAAGAATTGAACGATCTCACAAGTGACTTAGATGGCTTTAGTGATGGTGGAGGGAAAGGAGAAGGAGGTAAGGGAAAACGTAATCAGAAGACTTCAGCTAATAATTCTAAGCCAGGTGGTCAAAAAAAAACCAATTTGAACAATATTAAGAAAGTTAAAAACACCTCTTCTTCTGTCAAAAGTGGCTCAAAGGAGAAGAAGCAGGAATTATTAAAAGTTTCTACGAGCACTGGAAGTAGTTCTTTGGAAGGAGGAGGCAATATTGGCAAAAATACCAGTACTAGTACTGGAATTAATACAAAAAAGGAAATTCCACAAAGTTCTTCAAAACCTTTAGAATCCGTATCTTTGTTGCAAAGGCTACAACAAAGGACTAATCTAGTAAATAGTTTTAATCAGAACCTGAATACCTTATCTTCAAGTCTTACAAAAGTTGTTTCTACAACTGGTTCCTCTTCTGCAATCACTCCAATAACTAAGCAGACTAAGATTACAGACTTATTCAAGAAAAGAGTTAGTGAAGGTATTGAGAGTAGATTAGTTAAATCCGGGAGTCAGAAGAAGCAGAGCAGCCAAGGAAGCGAGAATGAAGTGATTTCTACAACCAAAAGAGGTAAGAGAAAAACCGTTATAGAAAGTGAGGAAGAGGAAGCAGAGGAAGAGGAAGCAGAGGAAGAAGAAGCGGAGGAAGAAGAAACAGAGGAAGATGGGATTGAGGATCACGAGTCTGTCAGTGATATTTCCAGTGATTCTCTAAGAGAAAGTGATTTTAGTGAATACTCTGACTTTTAAATAATTAATTTCGTAGTTCATACGAAGTGGCGGGAAACACACAATTTACGTCTTTAAAGCTAAAAATGGATGAACAGGGTGAAAAGGAAGAAAAAAAAGAAAAAAGAAGAGTAAAAAGAATAAAGGAATCGAATATCAAGTTTGAGGAGAAAGCTTGGAGAGTTTTTAGAGATTTTTAAAGATATATATAGGAGGGAAAAAGGAAAGAAAGGGGAAAGATTTACGGGGGTCAGATCTTGGAATAATAATAAACACATATTATAATAGATTTTGGCTTAGAATATAGTGAAGATTAAGGAATTGGTCACAGAAGGAGAGAAAGATGTCTAGAGGAAATCAGAGAGATATAGATAGACAAAGAGCGCAAAAGAGGCAAGATAGAACAGCTCCAAAGACTGGAAAGTCGACAATAGAACAAAAGGAGAAGATTCTGAGTATAGTATGTAATATATGCAAACAGGCGTTTATGTGCACTGCAAATAGACAGACTTTGGAGGTACATGTTGATACAAAACATCCAAAATTGGAGTTCTCTCAATGTTTTCCGAATAATTAATGTTGTAATTAAAGAAACAAGAATTTCTTATTAAAAGTTAATTCAAGAATTAAAATATGGTAACAATAGTAAAGCTAGCATATAATAGAGCAATAGGATAAGCAATAAGATATCTTTGGTGTTTAAGAGATACAGTATATTCAAAGAATCTTGAAGCAGTAATAGTGCTCCACATGTTGAAGAATATGGCCATAATAATTCCAAACTTAGTTCTAAGTGAAAAGATGACAGAGATACCAGCAAGAATTACAATTGGAAGGAGTGAATATCCAAGAATGGACATTGTAGTATATAAATCAATGCTTTGACTACTACTCATAATATTGAGTAGAATATAAGTTCCAATACAGCTAAGAATTCCTATGCCATAAATATATCCAAAATGTATTTTTCCTGCTAACAATAGGAAGAATCCAAGACATGCAATTAATAGTATGGGCCCAGCCATATCCCATTCAATCTGATTATTATTGGATCCATCTTCCTTCATACTAATATTATTACTTCCAGAGTATTCTTTGATGCTTTTAAACATAATTACGCACTTTAAGTATTTTGCAATATTCGCAGGATCAATTCCAAGTTCTTCCAAAAGAGGAGGTTCATTCAGAATATCATCATAGTCATCATCGTTTCCTCCTTGTTGATTGGCAGTGCCCCCGTAGCCAGATGAAGACGATGATGATGAACCGTCTTGTCCTGTTGTCCAAAAAAAACTTGGATTGAGTAACTTTATGAGACTCGTCAAGCTTGAGAATGATGATGTCTTTCCTCCATGTTGAGAATCTGTTTGGTTTATAGAATCCCCAATTGATGATAATAACCCATTTCCTGTTTGAATTCTGGAAGTTCCATTTTGAGGAAATGGAGTTGACATTGGCCCTAAAGGAACATTTTCAAAACCTCCTGAGCCTACAGCTTGGCTGAAGTCGTCATTACCACCAGGCTTTCCCTGCATTGCCGTCACCGTCACATTTCCCCCTACGTTTGATTCGTTCCTTCCTCCGAATTGATTACTGGTCTCACTAATGTTGAACGGAGACTTCCTAGGAATATTATTGTTCATTGAGGATGATGAGGGACTGAATGCAAGAGAGGGAGGATGATTATGATGGCTATTGCTATTATTATGATGATTATTGTTAATATTATTTGCATAATTAAAATTCGGTACTTGAGAAATATTTGCCTTACTTATTTCTGATAGATTATAGTTATAGTTTGAGTAGTTTAAGTTGTTAAACATCTTGTTTCCAGATTTACCTGGGATTCCTACTCCCACTCCAGTTCCACCTCCTCCCATTCCCGTCAACGAGTTCACTTCGTCTCCTCCTGTGTCATTCTTGAGTTTACTCATTGTATAAAATTGTAGAGAGTTTGCATTGCTGTTGCCATTATTATTGCTGTAACTATTGTTATTTATGCTTCCTAAACCCACACCACTATTGTATGTACTTCCAAAACCGTTTACCTGCTGTTCCATATCTTTAAGATCCAAGAATGCTACCTTAATCAAATGATTAAAGATACCTTAATATGCCTTTTCTAGCCTCTGCGAAACTAGCTAACAAGATCTCTTATTCTTTTGGAATACTAAGTGTTTTTTTTAAAATTTTAATATATTTTTTATGCCACAAGAGTTCCCGCCAAAGCTACACAATTTATTTTACTTTTACACTTAATAGTCCAAGATTTATCTGTAGCAATTGTGTGGAGTATATTGTCAGAGAAAGAAAAAACCATTTGCTAAATTCAATATTTAACAAAGTGTTTAATCTTAGTCCGGATGGATTTATATTCATATATATTTATGTATATATTTATGTATATATTTATTTATCTATCTATTTTATAATTTGCATTTTTAGTTACAATACTAATTTATTACTAAAAAGGAAAACCCGCCATTCGACTAATATATAAAATATATATGTTATATTAATTGAGAGATTTTTAGATTTATTTGATATAGAATAGCGTAAAAGAAGGAATAAGTGAAAGGGGAAGAATGAGAAAAGAGTACGGGAGTGGGAGTAGATTGTGAAAATAGAAAGAGGATAAAGAAAATTAGAGCAATCATTAAAGAAAAAAGAAATAGTCAAATCTTGTTCTTCTTACATTAGAGATCAAAGGAGTGGAGAGGAAGGTAGGGAATGGAAAAGAATTAAAATTTGGGTCTGAATATTCAACAAAATTCTTATTATTTTTCGATTTTATACCTGAGTTTTTTCAATATCCAAAAAAATTGTTAAAATAAATAATTTTTAAAAAAATAAGAGATTTTTTAGATTCAATACATTTTAAAGGTATCGTATTATACCGACGAACGGGAATCCTTTGTGCCGCCAAAACATGCATTTCTAGTAGGAAATGGTTGACTTTGAATTACAAAAAAAAAGTTAAATAAAAAATACACTTTTGGTGTTAGTAGTTACTGCAAGCCATCTAGGAGAACTAAATCCCCAGAGTCATTAATATAAATGAATTTATGATCGTTGGAAGTTTTGAGTTGAGAAAAATGGTCTAGATTTTCGCCATAATAAGAAACCAAAGGTGAAATTTCAAGATAACTAGATGATGAAAGTCCTCCAGGGATAGAATTGCAAGAGGTGTTCAATGCACGATTCAGTAGTTTTTTATTTAAGTTTGAAATGGCGTTTTGACAAGTTTCTGGAGATTCTTGTCCAGAAATAGACTTGACAGGGGAGAATTCATCTCTAGATACATTAATACAATGAACTGGAGTGCTAGTGAATGCGAAAGAATCAAAAATGAATGTTTCTAGTTTAATTCCATTGATTTCAGAAGGTTGATCAATGTAGGATTTCAAACGTGAATTGTCATGGCCATTTAAGTATTTTAAATATGCTATTTTTTTATTTGCAATATGATATGGGAATTCAAATATTTTTTCGGAAATCTCTTGTATAAATTTAAGATGGAATAAGTGGATACCGATACTTCCAAATGTGAAATTTTCTTTTTTGTGTCCTAATTTATTAAGTTCTGTATATTCAATAATACAAGGTAACATTTTATTTGTATTAAAATCTCGAGTAAATTTTTGAGCAACACTACCAATATTTTCATTAATATCCTTCTTATTAATAGTTTTTGTAGATACTTGTAAATTTAGTAGATCTGTATATCCTATAAAAAAAGGATCACATATTTTACATAATGGATTATCAATACAATGTATAAATATATATTCGATACCTTTATTGTACATATCATCAATTATACCTTGTTTTTTCATACAATTAAATATTCCTCCATTTCCGTTTGGTGATTTTAATATTCTTAAATCTCTACTTATAAAAAATGAATAATTATTATTTATATTTAAACTAGGTACCGAGTCTTGCTTAAAGAAAGTAACATTTTTTAAACCAAAATTCTTATTTTCTTTAAAATATTTCTCAATGGTGTTATTATTATTTTCCGAAGTCATAATGTATAAGGGAATTTCCTCAAATTCTCCCAAATATTTGGTTTCTCTAGATTTAGAGTCAGCATGATCATGATCAAGATTCTGTTCTTTTGCCAACAATCTGATCAAACTCTGAATCTTTTGGCAAAATATCTTGAAAAAACTATCTTTACTTATCTTTCCTATTGGATAAGTTCCCTTAGGGCCATTATATCCAAGTCTAGATCCATCTCCTCCTGACATGATTACCACAGCTACTTTTCCTTGTTTTAATTTCCTAATCCCATGCTTGTACATGTACTCCCTGATACTCTTAGGAATGTCTTCTAATTCAGTTACAAAACAAGAACCTCTATTATTGTAAGTTCCATCAACATTTTGATTTAAGGCTGCCAAATCCACTCCAGTCTCTCCTTTTTTCACTTCTTCAATAGCTTTCATTATCTCTGATTCACTTTTTTCTTGATTACCACCGAATAATCCACTCCAATCTATCTTTAACGGAGGCAAATACTCCACATTTAAATCCTCAAAACCTTTTAAATCCATATCTTCCTTTGTGGTTTTTTCTTTACGTGTAATATTTTCATACTCTTTCATAAATCTCTCATCTCTAAAAACACTCTCTAAATCCGAATACACATTTTTTAGCTTTTCTCCATTATAACTATCACCTCCATGTTTTCCATCTTCACTTAAATCCTCAATTAGAGCCTCTATCTCATGCATCCCATACTTTGCTAAGTGCTCCCTCACAAATAACTCCACAGAATTCATAGTAATTTACTTTGTCTACTCCCTCACTTCCGGACTTAAATTCTAGTTTAAAACCTATTCTCAACAAAAATAACGCAGACTCTTTCTTTTTTCTATATTTATTATCTTTCTCTATCTCTAATATATATTTATCAACCTCTCTTACCAATAATATTTTCCCATGCTCATTTTTAAGATCACTCACAATTGGCGCCAGCGGGGACGCCGGTACCTATTAATATTTGATTTTAAAAAAGAAAAAAAAGGAATAAAAGAGTAAAAATTGTAATTGCTGATCTTTTTCAAATTAAAGACTTTTTGGAATAAATAAGTGAGCAGGCTGAGGATTTTAAGTGATTGTGGACTATTTTGACAAATATATCAGAAATACCTGACACGCTTTATAGATATTTCAACGTTTTCAAATAAGTCTTTGATTTATCCACTTTTCTAATCCTCCAAATTCATGAAATAAAATAAAATGAATAGCAATGATAGTGCAAAAACCGTACCAATGACTGATAGTATTGAAGATCATGCCAATCTTATGCTAATCAATGGGGATGAAACGTCTGCTGGAAATAACATTAATACAAACATTTATGGAGAAAATAAACTCAATATTACCAAAACTAACGAGCTTGGATCCTCAATCATCAAAGAGTACCTTGAATTTGAACCACTTAAAATTAGTCTCTATGAATTAATTATGAGACAACTAATGGATGATGGATTAATTGAAGTAGCTCAGTTACTGCATATTAAAACAAAAACATCCATACCAATACATATCAATAAAAACTGCCTCTACAATCTTTATAAGACTGTCACATATCTTCCAATGGATTTGAGACAAGGAAGCCACGAAAATAATGAAAATAATGATCTTTTGGAATTAAAAAGTACTAATTACGTTAAAAGAATTGAATCTGTATTACCACACCTGGAAAATTTAACAAAACAATGGATACCTATTCGACCAAAATCAAGATTTCTATACTATTATAAGAAGAAAGGTAACTATTCCAATGCGATCATGAAATCTTGCCCTTTAATTAGCATTAATGAAAAAATCCAAAATACAAATCATGTCTCTGATGATCTACAAAATTGTCACGTTATTCCTAAAGCTGAAACTGAAAAGATAAACCAAATAATTACTGATTTCACAACTATTAAGGATGAACATGAAAATCAAAATTCGCACGAAAAAGCTCATAAAGAGTTTTATTTCCTTGAAAACTTGTCAAAAATCAAAATACACGATTCCTGGAATACTATTCCCAATATTTCTGTCAGTTTCAGAGGAAATAGTGTGTTGTCTAATCATAGACCGTACTGTAGAGCTTTGGCTGTAAATCCTAACGGAGGATATATTGCTACTGGAGGAGCCGATGGAATTGTAAAGATTGTTCCTGCACCTTCACAAGGTATTAATGGGACTTTTAACTCCTCCATTTTTGGAATTGGCACTAACTCTAGTCTATCATCTCAGCAGAAAACATTCACTGAAAGTAAAGGTATTATTACATCCTTAGAGTACCGTATTAGAAAAGATATACTCATTTCTGGCGACACTGATTCTACTTTAATTATATATGATGTTAAAGGTATTTCTGGTGGTAATTCAGGAGATTTGGACGAAATTACACCAAATTTGACTAGTATTTCCAATAATAATCAATCAAAAATCTCAAAAAAACCTATACAAAGTATTCGTGAAAGCTCTCCAATTAATTGCATACAAATGCATCCTTTGGATGATCACTTTTTTGTTGGTACTCAAGATCCTATTTTAAGATTATACGATATTCATACAAATGACTCATTTACATCATCACATCCTATTCATCAGCATTGTTCCGCTATTAGTGATATTAAGATCTCCCAAGATGGATCAATTGTATGTACTTGCAGTGAAGACGGTACCATCAAATTTTGGGATTCTGTTAATTTGTCTTGTATTAATACTATATATGGATCTCATAGTGGATTTCCAGTACATTCTCTTTCATTTTCTCTTTCTCAAAGATACTTAATATCTTCAGGAGGAGATGGTATTGCCAGATTATGGGATCTTAGAATGGGAAGAGAATTAGTAAAGTATTCATCAGGCTTAAGAAGCTCTTGTCATTCAAAGGTATCGTTTTTAATTGATGAAAGATATACCATTCTTTCTGCAATAGATAGCACTGGATCGTCTTATAGTAATTTAATAAGTAATGTTTCACATCCAATGGATGAGAATATTCCAGTCTTAGATCAAAGTTCTGATTTATGTAAAGATAGTTCAATTTTAGTCCAAAATAGGGACGAATTAGGTCCTTTATCTTCAAATATTGGACTAAGAGCTAATAATAAATACAACTTGTTTAACTCAAAAATATTAAACCATCGCTTAAAGTCTAGAAACTATGCAATATTAGATCATCAAATCAAGCAAAATCCTATTGGTGATCTCTTAATATTTAATACTCTATCAGGAAATCTAATTGGGGCAGTAGAAGGAATTCATGACGCTCCTGTAATGAACTTTGAACTTTTATATAATAACAATCTAAAGAATAATATAAGTGGTAATAATGTCTCATCGAGTAATAGCAATCTTAATAATCTTCCATGTTCAATTTCAGACTGTTCATTAGTAACAGTAAGTGATGACGGGAAATGCAGAATCCTAGACTTGAACTATTCGAGCTTATTATAATAGAAGATATATAATTTAATAAGACGGTAGATTCTGGGATATATTGAAAGTATTGTACTTTTTATATGCTTTGGTAATTTGCTAGGTTAATCTTGAGAGACTTTGTTTACTATTACCTTTGTAAGAATAAGAGTCTCTTAGCTGAAGATCAAATAGCAGACCACTTTGATGTGATCTTCTTAAGGCGTTTTTAACAAGAGGAGACTTCATAAGTAGACTTGTGGAAGTCTTTCTGTTATTTGGAGAGAGAAAATCTAAGCTTTGAGTTTTATCTGGATAAACTTGCTTTCTTTTAGTTTGTATTTCTCTAAGAATAAGCATTCTTTCATCTTTTTGAAAATCATCCATATAATTATATCTTGTATTTGCAGGATTAATAAGTTTTTCTTTGTCTTGAAGAGTAATAGCTTGTTTTCTGGGATGATGATTATGGCTATGGTCTGGAAACATGAAGTTGCTTCTAGATTGACTTTTGTTAAAAATGAGGGATTTTTGATCAAATTCAGCAATTTGATGAGAATTCTTCTGATTCATCTGAATGATGTTCATTTCTCTTTTAAGGTTATGGGTGAAGCTCTGCTGTTCCATCCAACTTTCTTTTTCTCTTCTCTTGAGCGCATCTTGATTAGTCAAAGCTAAGAGATCTAAGTGGCCTTTATGCGTATATTTTGACTGGAATTCGGTGATATTTGGAAACTTTTTGTAGACTAATGGCTCTGTAGTACTTTCATGATCACTAATATGAGCAAAATCACCCATATTTAAGGTACCAGGTGGATTATTAATAATTTCACTAATACTTTGGTGATAATCCTTGTTTCTATTCATATACTCTAGATCTGGATAGTAGTCGTGGGAAATAATACGCTTAAGGCTGTTTTCATACTTGGCTTGATCAAGTTCTTTTCTCCTATCTGTTCTTATCTTATAAGGATTCTCTAATTCAGTTGCCCTTTTCAATCTCTCTAAAACATTACCTTGTATTTTCTGAAGAGTCCTTTCATTGCTACTACTCTTTCTAATAGACCTTCTTAAGGCTAGTTCTTCATCTCTACTCATTAATTTGCTTCTCTTAGATATAAAATAATGTATTCGTATTCATATATATAGGAAGATAAGCATATTTATGTTTTTTCTCTAATTTTTTTTGCTTGATCTAATTATCATACTTAAAAATAATGTTCAGTTTCCCGCCGAAACGTGGAAAAAGATTCGGTACCCGTGATTTTTTTTAAGTGCATCAGAGAAAGAAAAATGGCAAAGAAAAAGACATAATTTGTATAAAAACATTAAAATAAACTACAAGAAAAATAATAATACCTATAGAGGAAAGTTAATTGATCAGAGAGTTTATTATTAATGATTAGTCTTGTTTATCTCAATGGAGTTTTTCTTTTAATCAAGAATATACGATGTTCTTTCTTCTAGGGAGCCGGGCTAGATACGCACAGCTATTGAACTAGTTGTAACCTTTGTAATTTCAAAGAATTAATAGAAAAATCATAAAAATAGTAGTATTAGTAGTAGAGTAGTAAGATTATAATGATTTTAATGAAGATTGCATAAATGCAGAACATTATCATAGAAACAAGATGGTGGGAGGAATGGTAACCTCCCAAAAATAATATTCATCTTCACTAGCATCATTATGAGTTAATCAACACCATCTTGTATTCCTTACTTATCTTTCTCTTTCTATTAAATCCTTTACTTCCTGTTTGATTGTTTCTTCTTTTGTTGTCTAGCCTTAGCTTCAGACAAAGCAGCCTTTTGAGCAGCTCCAGAATTGCTTTGGTTTTGAGCTCTCTTTTGTTTAATATCATCCAAAGACAATCCTTCGATTGCTTTATGAAGTCTTACAGTTTTTCTGTTTCTCCTCTTCGAAGTTACTCCTTGGTTGGTCAACTTCTTGTTCATTCTTCTCCAGCCAACTGACCATTTGAGTTTAACTGGCTTAATCTTTTGGTGGAACAAAGATGCACATTTTTGATTTAAAAATGTTGAGACTCTACCATCTCTAGCAACAAACTTTCTTCCTCTTCCTGGATATATACGGTATTCACTGAAAGAACAGAGATCCGTCTTGATTGTGGTTTTGACGGTAGACATCCTTCAAATTTCTAATTTACTCCTTTTTTTTTGTTTTTTCTTCTCCCTGAATTTTTCTTGAACAGGAAAAAATTTTGTAATTTTTCCTGTCTTGGAATTTATTTTGCTTTTTTCCTTGCTTAATTATTATTTGTATTCTAATATTAGTAATAATAATTAATCATATAAAATATTATATAAAGCTGATACCGCCTCAAAAATTGTCATTTGATTCCTTATTATTATTGCGCTGATATTATTTTATAACAACTTGTTTCTATTTAGACGCCATTTTTGTTATTATTATTATTACTATTACTATAAAAATAATTAATTTTCTTTTTCCTATTTATTGTTTAATTAATATTTTCTACTTTTTAATTATTTAGTTTAATTCACAAACCCGCCCAGGAGTGCCGCCGTCTCGAGACGAGACACGAAAGAAAATAAATTATGAGAAAAATAATGTGGGAAAATGTGATAAAAAGAAAGAAAAAAGGGTAAGGATTACATGCAAAATCTTTTATTTATTTATTTTAAAGTATAAGACCTAATATGATATGTTATTCTTCTACTAGTATTACGTAATGATGGTGATGATGATTATTATATTATTTTCTGTTTATTACTAAATTTTCCTAATTTTATTTCTTTCTTCTATTGCTATTCTTACCTTTAATATGACTTCTTCTGGATACATATTCAGATGAAATTGCTTTATAACCGTCATTGGAGCCTACATGTTGGACTTCGATATTATTAAAGGGGTAATCTTGAGATTTTGTGGGTGGTTCACTATTTTCCAGTTCTTCTGGTGATATTTCAGAATCTTCAATTACGTTTCCGGAAATAATTCTCTGTTTTGAAACAATTTGATGAAGAGGTTCCTTTTCACCCTCTACATGAATTAGCCTTCCTGCTCTATGTACTGCTTTTCCTCGATTACTTTTAATCCTAATTCCTACATTGTTTCCACTAGAAGATGATCTGCTTGCCAATTCATACGTTCTGGATGCTGATCTTGTGCAATGTATTCTAATATGAGATAATCTCTCAATGTAGTTGCCTTTAATTGAAATCTTATAGTTTTTTATATTTTTTTCATCCGTGAAAAAATTTACACATCTTCTTATCATTGTTTCCTTATTAAATGCATCCCTAAATCCCTTGTCTCCATATTCAGATGGCCTATCTTTTGGGAGATTTAACAATACATAGCTTTTAAAAGTCCGAATGCTCAACCACTCGGAATCCAACTTTCTGTAATTTCTTTCCATATTTTTACTTAATGCTTTTGAAGCCTTTTCTTGATCTCTTATTTTTTTAAATCTGTATGTATCATCACTCCCTACTTTATTCCATCTCGTATCTAATCTTGCAACAATCTTACTTGAACCTTTACTACTATACAACATATTGTCTCCATTTCTACCAGTTCTTCCACTTAAAATTGGTATTGAAACTTTTCCCAATGCTATACTATTCCTCTCTTCAACTGGTAGTTCACTCCCAGCTCTAATCTTATCCAATATTTCGCTATTGCCTATTTGATTATTTAATAGCAAATCTCTCTCCTCTGTATCCTTTTGTAGCTTTAGCAACGCTTGATCTGTTATCTCTCTTTTCTTTTCTTTTGTTGTTAAGTGAGCAATTGAAGGAAGTACCTGACTTACTATTCCCTCTACTAGTGAATTAATCCTCATATTATCTTTCTCTCTAATTACTAACTTTTCATTATCTGTTAGCTCTCTAACTCTCTTTGGGATACCTCTTGAATGCAACCCTTTATTCAACATATCTAATGCATTATCATCCTTCGAGTAAGGATCCCCAAATACATTCACTCCTGTTAATTCAAAGTATTCATTGTCAGTTCTCTCATCTGCTAAATACCTTATCACTAATTCTCTAATCCAATTATACAAACCTTCATCTGATGATTTTAGTGAATTAATCTTTTGAATCTTTCTCATTGCTTTAATAAACACTCCTATTATGTGATTTGGAGTATCTATTGGGCTACATACATCCATAATCTCCTTAAGCACAATAAATCGAATATTTCCATCTAATGCTGTGCTCAGAATACCTTCTGATTTGATATGATTATTTCCCATAAAACTATTCATACCTGGCAAAGCAATTTCACCTCCAAAACCTAAATCCATGTCCATATCCATTTCAGCATACATTGCTCCGTTTACTCCTACAGTTGAATATGTCGATAATATATTATTTTTAATTGCACTGGGTACTGAATTTCTAATTAAAGTCCATATTCTCATACATCTCGTTCTTGAATCCAATTTTAATGGATTTCCTATTGGTGTCTCCATATAATACTCAGATATCATCTCCTCTAATCTTACTCTCTCAATATTACAGTTTGACTTACCAGTTTCATCTTCCTTACATATATTCTCTGCTGCATCTTTGCAAAATTGTGAGGCATTCTTATTAAGTATCTTAATTTTATTCCTCTTATCCAATTCTTCTAAAGCATCCCCACACTGATCCTCAACTTCATCAACGGTCTTACCTCCTTTGAAAATTTTATGACTAATTGTTGGAGGAATACCTGTAATTCTATACCCTCCCAACTCTTTTAAATCAATATCCATTTGTATATATATCTGATTCCATTGCCATTTTCTCATTGATTCATTGACACAACCTGAATATGAAAAATCCATGGACAATACTTTCTCTGGCTCCCTTTGTAGTGAAATCAAAGTATCTAAAGCATCTTCACAAAAGTTCTGTAAATACCCTCTCTCACCTTGTCCTTGTGAATTAAAAGATATAAAAGGAGGATTCGTCTTTAACTTCTTTAAAGTCTCAGTGCATAACAAAACAAACTCTTGTTCATTATTTGCTCCTGACCAAATTTCTCTAGGAGGAGGGCTTCCTATCAAACCAACTATTCTTGGATTTCCCGATTTAATATCTTTAAGAGACTGCAAATAAATAGCTCCCCAAGTTGCTTCTATACTAACTGTTGTATCCTTATCAAAAAGACCTGAAGTCATCAAAAATCCTTGTGGAGAAATACCTTGTAAATGTCTTTGTATACTCATAAAAGTCTCTTTATCTATTTCTCTTAATAACAACCCTAAGAAATGCCAATCTCCTTTTCTCTGACCCCACTTTATCGCTTTATATAAAGTTTCTCTATCACTTGGATTTTTAAGGTTCATAACACTTTCCATCCATTTATATAATGGATATCCTTCATCAGATAGTTCTTTAAGTGTATCCAAAAGTTCTTGTTGTATTTTTCTTCCTACCCCCTCTGGATCTCCTTCATAACCAAGCTCATATTCTTTTAATTCATCATTAGTCTTTTCCTTAATATCTGAGAATACATAGAACTTTGACTCCTCACAGAATCTTTCTATTGTGTATTCCCTATCATTCAAATTATGACTAGAAATCACTGCCAATCTTAGCTTTAATAGCTCATCTAAGACCTTAATGCAATGTTCTGTGAAGACCAATTCTGGTACTGGGCTAGGCCATAAGGTATATAAAGTTTGGTCGTATTTTGGAAGTTTAACGAAACGAATATAGTTCATGTTAATATCTCTTTTCAACTGCTGTTTAAGCTGATCCCATTGCCTTTTAGCTTCTTTCTTCTCCGAACTCTTAAATTCTTCTTCCTCTACATCACTCTCCTGCCCGTCATTAATATCACTTTCACTATATTCATCCATATCAGACAGATTAATCCTGGGTTCTTGAGGGCTTGGCACTCTGTTCTTTCTCTCATTCTTTGGTAAATCATCGCTAATCACATCATTTTCAGTCCTCTTTATCTTTTTACGCATTTGGTGAACTCCTACCAATACTTTTTGTTCCATACTTAAAACATTTCTTTGAGGAAGTACTTCTGGTGCTAACTTAAAAAGTTTAACGGATGATATAGTACAAAACTCCTCCAATATAACTTTTGCCATATCCAAGCTTTTGCATTTTTCAAAGTTTGTTCCATCTATATATAAATTTCGATAAATCCCACTTTCCCATACCCTCCATAGGTATGAAAAACAGTCATCCCTGTAAAGATCTGGTCTGGCTCTGCCATTGAAGACCAGAGATAAAGGGGATTTAATTGGAGGCCAGGGAATACCCTGAATAGATCCAGATTTATTGGGACCTGGGGTATTTGGAAGGTGAGAAGAAATTGAGTATGGACTTTTAGCCATTGGATCCAACCAATTCTTAGATTCATTATACATTGTAATATACTCCACTGCAGTATAATACCTATCGGAAGCTCTTTTACAGAAACTTGTGATCAAATCATTCAATTCATTTTTAATGGCCTCCTCATTCTTTCCTTGTTCCTCACTCAATTTGGTAGAAATTAATACTCTTGGAGGAACAGAAGTGTATCCATTGTAAATTGCACTAATGCATTGGTACTCAAAATCTAACTTTTCTGTGGCAGGATAGAAGTCATTTGGTGGCAACGGAGATATCTCCGTAATTCTATTTTCAAGACCTGAAATATAATCAATGATAACTTGCTCTTGAACAATTGACCATTTTGAAGAGACCTTGTTTTCATCCATTAAAGGTTCTCTTTTACTTGAAGCAGATATTACATCAAATAAATGATTATATTCTTGAAAGTATCTATTTGTTGCATCTCTACAGAAAATCTTTATAGTATCTTTTGCTTTATTTTGAAAATTATCTAGCTCTGCTCCGTGTGGTAAGTTAATCTTGGCTTTAGATTGGGATAAAAGTGAGCCAATCAGTTCAAAACAAACAAACAGAAACTTTTCACTGGAGTATTGAGGTGTATTCCACTCCCTTGGCTGATCCAATGGAAGCTCAGAAATGGATGGTATTATATTATTTCTAGCATCTGTAACCATTTGAAATGTAATTGCCTTCCATTGTTGAAAAGCCACTAGTGATTCTTTTGGACTAATTTTATAAATTGACTCATACTTCAGAGTTTTTTGGTTAGTATCTCCAACAGTTAATCCAATAGGAACTCCTTGATTTAATATTTCATCCACACTTCTAGTAGCTCCAAACAAGCGTCTTGAATTCTTTTGTTGTTCCATGAATGATCTATTTAAGCTTTCGTTACTCTTAAATTCGTGATATCCAGTTGGAGAAGTCTTGAGTGAAACCTGATAAACTTCATCATCCAGTGGTTGTGCTAAGAACTGATGCTTTTCAGGTCTTACCTGTTCATAATTCTCCTTTTCCTCTTCTTCCTGTTTTTTTCTCTCAAAATCGTAGGCTTTTGGATTATATACATGAGCAGAGTCAGCACCTTTTCTTGAATTATTATCACTGGAATCACTAGATTGCTGATCATCCAAAGAAAGCTCTCCCTGGAAAAAGGCAACTGAAGCAAAATGGCAAAAAGATTCAATATTCTTCTTTACTAGAGTAATATCAAATTTACCAGATTTTGTATTCCCATCGATATAAAGATCTTTGGATACCTTATTTACATATAGGTCCCAGATACACCCAGCGCAGTTATTTCTCATCTCATATATGTCTCTTCCAAATTTAAACTTGAAGGGCATGAAAGGCCTTCCAGAGGGTAATCCATAGATTCTGTAGTTTTGTCTCTCAATAATTTTACTCCATTGTCTGTTACCTATGAAAATATCCACAGAATCTGTACAAAATTGAAAAATAACGAACTGATGGTGAATATAATCCATTTCTTCCTTTTCAGGGTTGTCAGGTTGGTCAGCATCCAAACTTTTGAATTTGAGAAACTCCTGGAACTTCTCCTCATTTGTTGCTTCTGCGTCTTGAACAATAGGTGACTCCTTTGATTTATTTAAAGCAGAATCAGAAACATCAAGTAAACCTTGTTTTAATAGTGAAAATAATGTAAGATTACATAATTTCAACAAATTTCTTGGATTATATGTAAATTCAGCCAACTCAACTGGGAAACTTTGACTCGATATCGAAATTCTCTTATTACCTATAGATTGATCTCGGCTTTCCTGTAGTAATATGGATTTCCAAAAATTCCAAGCCCCTTTTGATACATTTACAGAGTCTGGAGGTAAATTATAAAGTGAAACTTTGGATAAACTTTCATAATCAATTCCGGTCCTTACTATCTCGTCCCCTCCTTTAACTCTATGAACTTTTAATGGAATTTCTTCAAGTCCAGTTTCTAAAAATTCAAGCTGCAATTCCAAGTCCTTTCCAAGCTCTGGGAAGCTGACCTTATTCTTTTCAATACGCTTTGATCTAATTCTTTCTTCCATCAAGGGATGATGCTGAGGCTTACCGTGGTCTGGATCTTCCTGTAATAATTTTAAGTCCTCTCTATCTGCAAGTTTTTGAATTTCTTCCTTTTCTCTATCATTGATTTGCTTCTCTTTTGACTCCAAAATTGCTTCTCTTGCTTTCTCTGCCACCTTAGTGAAGTAGTCCTTCACTACATCAAGTCTTCCCTTTACTGGATAGCAATATTCTGCGGCTGAAATACAAAATGTCTTTCTTGAATAACTTTTCTCAAGTTCATCCTCGTAGCCTGGTATAATAATTCTTTTTGCCTCCAATAATTTTAGTGCTCCAATACATCCCAAATAAAATTTTCTTGGATCTACAATATCAATACTCTGCAACTGCTCTTTCATTATTGATGGAAAAACTATAGGCATTGAATCATATCTTCCAATTCTATGAACTCTATTCCACGAAAACTTATCTCTAATCACTTGTGTAGATATACAATTCCAGAAATCACTCAGCTCTGTAATATCTTCACTCCTAGATTCAAGTGCTTGTCTTATCTGTTCATTGTCACCATCTATACAAAATACTAGATTTGCTAATAATAGTCTACCCAAAAATATTAAATTAAGTAACTTAAGAAAATTTTTCTTCATTTTCCGTTGTCACTCAGAAACCTGGTGTGTGTTAATTTCTTCATGCAAATAATTTCCTCTAAACTGCATGTGCATGCAGCCACGTAAGCAATTATTTACCTTTCTTAATTGATTCTTCTATATTAAAATATATTTTGTCTTATATATTACTTTCTATCTTAATACAAAAAAAAACTCCCAGCTTTCAAAAACATTAATCAACTGCCTACTCTCTGCTCAAATAACTTCTTTGTATTAATATATTATCACTTTTTGAATTTTTATTTTATTTTTTTTCTATTAATTAAATTCTTTGCTGCTCTTTTCCTATTAGTTAATCTCCAAATTGTTCATGCAAAAATGGCCCTCCCGCCCAAGGGCGCCATGCGTGGGGAGTGCTTGGTGCATAAGTTCCGGGTAAATCTTGAATTACGAGAAAGCAGAAATTCATTGAAATTTTCAATTAATGAATCGAACAAAAATTTTTGCCTTTAAAATCAATCCAAGATATTAAAAATTATTTTAAAAAAGGAAAATCCACTTATTTCGGTAGAATTACTTAACGGATAAAAACTAAAATTATTATTATATTAAATATTAGGATTAAGTGTAGGATTTATCCAGCCAGACCAGGCCAAGCCAATCCAAAAATAAAGAAAAAAACTACTTAGCTGAGATTTATTGTATCAAAGATAAAGTTTTGTAGGTGACTAGAAATACAAACCTTAATCTTAACGTCGTTCAGCGAGTTGTGATTAACTTTGCACTTGGCTGAAAACTTTTGGTAGAAAGGTTCAAAATTAAAAATGTTCTTTGATTTTACAATATCACAATCAATTACATTAACACTTCCTTCAGATCCAAAACTGATAACATTCCCGTTATTTGAACATTCAGTTTCGGGATTATCTTGATCGTGATAAAAATGTTTGCATTTTTGACTGTTTGAGTTATCGCCAATGCCATAGTAAACATTACTACTATCTCTATTCGTAGAATTATTGCTATTGATGTTGTTAACTTTTAATTCAAGGTACCTGGATGTAACATACAAATTAACATGGAGAATTTCAATAGAGTCACAACATACATACTTGTCCAGCCAAGAGGAGAATTCATCAATCCAACAATCAATTGAGTTATAGAGTTGCTGGAAACAGTAACCATCACAAGCTTGGTTAGCAACCTGGCTCTTTTCTTCTGGCACTTGTGTAAAAGAGAAAGATTTGATATCATCTTTGGGATCATTATTCTTGATAAAAAGTCCCAATTCTGTCTTGTCTATATTTAAGTCCAGAAACAAATCCAAATTTCGAACTTTGAAAAACTTAAAAGGAAGGTACTTACAAGAAAAGACCATTGAGTCCACTCTAAGCTTTGTAACATTCTTGGACGAAAACGAGCCAGACTGATGATTATCAATTTCTCCTCCAATAATAATATTTTGAATTGAATGTGATTGAATAATTAACAATGGCAAAATTAAATTAGCTGTCATTATCACAAACTCTGCACCTCTAGAAAGTTCCCCAATATTGTTGATACCATAGCTACCTTGTGTATCTCTGTGCTCATACGAAGAGCGAGAATTATTTCCGAGATTTCTGAAATTTATCGAAGGAACTACCATTATATTATGTGGATCTATAATACATTTAACAAGTATCGGAGTTCTTAACACAAACTCATCAACAAAATTCGAAATAGCAAGCCATGGACAAATTTTCACGTGGTTATACTTTCTAAATATATCCAAATGGACATGACTACAGACAGAATCTCCAGAATATGTTAAATTTCTTCTTCCTTTAGATATTCCATATCTGTTACGTCTTTTAATATGGCTACAAGGGTTCTGAGACAGGTGTAAATTGATAACTTGGATGGTCTGAAGTCCTGTATTTGGGAGTTCATCATCGTTACAAATTAGTGAAAATGAAAATGTTGAAGCAGCTGGTACTGGAAAACGTGTCAATAATAAAGAAAATATTGAAATTGGAACAATTGTCTGAACAATGTAAAGTTCCTCAAGAGAAATTGGAATGATATTGTTGAGTTCATTAAAGCAAAATTCGGAGATCTTGGGGAACTCTGATCTGTTGGGTCTCAAACCAATGATTTCAAGGCTCTTAAGTCCTAACAAAACATGGGAAGAAATTCCAGAAACTTGGATATCTGGAAATAGCTTACCAATTATCGGTGTTTGTTCATTCATGTACCCTGTAAGAAGCGGTCTTAAAAGAGGAACGATTTCTAGAGAGACAGGTTTCTTATTAAAATTACCTTCACAATTGAGCTTAACAGTAATATGACGAACACTATGGTTAAACCACCAATTAATCGGACGAGGATTTCCGGTGCTATTATCAAAGTTTCCCAGACTGATTAATTTTCTTGAGTCCTCGTCAAGTAGAAATCGAGCATCAGTATCTGACACGGCCTCATCATCCTCAAAGTCATTAAGGTCCATGGATATTCTCTGGCTACTGAATTCTCTTTCTGACATTGTTTCAAAAAATTCGCTTTGCATTCTTCCAATTCTACTCCAGTTATTCAAAACAGTGAGGTATCCCCCAGATCCTTCACTCTCAGATTCAACCCCCCCTCTTTTTTTGATTCCTCCACCGTTAAATATTGAAGCTGGCTTGTTGTCCGAAATATCAAAAGGAATTGCATCTTCATTCAAAATAATAAAGGCAGATTTGACAGAAAACGCCTTAAAGTTATCAGTTACAACTGAATTAGAATTAGTATTTCCAGATAAAGTTTGAAGAGAGTTATTTAGCAAAGAGCTCTCTTGGGCTTTTTTTTCTACAACTTCCTTCAATACTCCTGAGTCACTCTTCTTTTTTGATCGAAATTCCTTAGAGGCATTCAAGTTTACTCTCCTGGGAGTGCTTATATAGCCTCCCAAGGAATTCTTAGATTGTTCTGGAGAGATTAACCCACAGCTAAACCGTACATATTTGTTATTCGCTTCTTCCTCTGAGCTCTTTGTTGCCTTCTTGTTATTAAATCTGCATGACAAAATCCTAGGAACAATAATCCCCACACTCTTCCTATACTTATGAGGAGTAAAGAAGAACAAACTTTTTGATCCACATTGTGACTTTGAACTAGGTTTCTCACCCCCATCCTTAATTGTCTCAGAAAATTTACCCATTGAATTATTGGAAACAGCGCTAGATGATGATGATGACGATAATAAATCAGTATTTGTTTTGGCACATCTTGCTGAAGTATTGTTTTCAAGATCTCTTTGAGAGCAAATTTTAGGAGTTTTGACCTCGTCATCTAGACCAGTCTCAGGGCAAAAAGATAAAAATCGCCCCTCCTTTTCTTCTTGAGTGTGACCTTCAAAACATGCAGACATATCAGAGCAGTAGCTTCTGCTGTCCTTTATGTCATCGCAATTGATGCCAGCGCTTGTCGTGCTCACAACGTCACTTTGCACTACTCTGCGGCAAGCATTAACACTACACTTACCCTTATTTTCTACATTTAGTCCAGACTTTGTCAAAGATCTGGTCATATATCCTCCCGTTGAAGATGACAATATTCCTGTATGAGAAGCTGTACTATTTGTAGAATTTGAAAACAAATTTTCTTTACAGTTCTCAATTGACAATCTTGGAATAATTATTTTTTTCCCATCCATATTGCCGCCATTTGGGGGTTTGGCGGCAACCGTGCTGTAGGCTTGCAAACTGGTGTTACATTTTCGACAATGATTATTATCCGAGCTAAGGAAATTAAATATATTTCTGAGGATTCCGGATGGATTAAAAGATAGTAAATTAAGGAGAGGGCTGAAAACTAATAACTCCCGGTTTCCCTGATTATTGTTCAGCGAGAGACTGTTTCTTTCATCTCTTACTATACGTCTTTCAGTGCCTGTTAGAAGGTTTGTTTGAACAAAGCTCGTAAAATCAATCTGATAGGGGTAGATAACAATTGTTTCTATCTTACTTTTGTATTTCGATTCAATGTAAATATTGTTACTTTCGGAGAATGGCATCCAGCCTCTTTCACTTCTATACATCCAATGTACAGAACAATTAGGCTTGTTTTCTGAACTCTTAAGTTCCGCATCATAGTTTTTGTTGCAAAGCTCAGCTTTTCCTACTAGAATTGCGCCTGGGAGTAGCTTCCTACTAGAGTTTATCAAGCCTTCGTTGGTTAAGTTTGTTAATTTACTAGATATGCTCGAATCAAATACCTGACTCAATTTAGTACATGAGCTGTTGTTATTTGAGTCAACTCTAGGATCTTTACTATGAATTACGGATCTTTCATGCACCTTGTAGTCCATATAGTGATCATATGTCTTCTTAAGTTCTCTATAATCGTCAAAAGTGTGTTCATTTATTTTCATTATTCATTCAATACAGCACATAGATCAAAAACTACTGTATCAAAATCATTTAGACAAGGTATATCCATAATAAATGTCTAGGCAATTGATTTGCTTATTACTCGTTAGAAATAATTATTTATCTAGTTATTTACTTATATACACAAATACATATATATTATTTAAATATGTAATTATGTATATATATATATATATATTTACATGAAAAAATATTAGCTAAATTTACCATATATATTAAATTTAATTTTTAATTGGTGAATTGAAAATTACTGTAATCTTGAATCTCTTATTCCTCAATAGCAAAGTAATACCTTCTTTCAATTCAAATTTCACAATTTACTAATTATATTCAATCTTTATCTCTCAACTAGTTATTTTGAAAATACAATATTATGCAGTATATTATCTTAATTACAATAACTAACTCATTATATTATTAACACTAGTATTATTATTTTACTAAGCTATTGTTGGGCCTTCTATAGCTCTTCCCTAGTCAATTAAATCCAATGCTATTCTTGTATTATTCTTAAACTGGCTAAATTTATTTCTTTTCCATCAATTTTAAATTTACCCCTCATGACTCCCCACCCCCAATGCCCCCCATCTCTCCTTCGTATCCCCATGACCACCTACTTTCAATCTTTATGGCGGCGGCGCCGCAGTCGTGGCGCCGAAAGTTGTTGTGTGTATTAAATGCACACAAGAAAATAACTGCTTGGGAAAAAAGATAGAAAGAAAAACTCCCGAAGACTCCTTTTGGGGTTAGAAATTGCATATTTCCGTGTATATGTATGCTAATGAGTTACAATTGGGGAATTTCAAATTGAAAAAAATAAAACTTTAAAGAATATTATGCAAAAGTAAGGAATGACATTTTGATAGGAACTGGCAAATTAATGGAATAAATACTGAAACTTTTAAGAAAGAAAGGGTGAGATAAAATAATTAAATTTAGCTAAATTTTTTTAAGAAAGTTTGGCTTTACCAAACGTAAATTATAGTCGATATTGCAAAAATCAATCGTTAATAGTAACAATAACTATGGCAAAAATACCTATAACTTGGATATTACAATGGCACTTCTTTTTCTTAGTGATATTGCTTGTGGCGGGTAGAATATATGGAGAAAGCTCTCAAGAGTCATTAGAGGTTCCAAATATTTTCTTTGAAGGAGATTCAGGAATGGAATTTACTAATGAAATCTCATACGAAGATGAAGCTGTTCTGAAATTAGATTTAAGTCTAACAGAAGGAAGTTATAAAGATGGAAATTCAATTGAATCGCCAGTAAAAGGAGATGAATTTTCTTTAAGCTCCCCTTACTATAATCCTTTTCTCTATGAGTTCCAATTGAATACGAAAATAGTATGCCATGAAAAGTTTTGTAAAAAAGGATTATATGGGAAAAGATCATCCAAATTATTTAAAGCTTACACTAGTTCGGTTTTAAAACATTATATTTTAGAGTCTAAGGTAAGATCATGGTTCTTTAGATTGTGGAGTGAATCTACAGTATTAACTTCTCCAGTATTGTATATTGAGAAAAAACTAGAATTTAAGGATATATACAAAGTTGCTAGAAAGTATTATCAGAAACTTAAGGATTCTGCTGTTATAATTATACTCAAAGTATTAACAAAAAAAGTGTCTAAAGAACTTGCTTTAGAGGAAATGGAAGAGCAGGAGGCGTCTATATCAAGTTCAAATACCTCAGATCATGGAGAGTATTCCTATACAGAAACTGCAGAAGGAACTAGAGCTGACGGAAAAGATAGCTCTGGAGAAGCCTTATCTTCCATTAGTCAGGCTGTGAAAAATCTTTGTGTTAAACTTAGGGGCTTAAGTAAACATAGGATGAGTGACAATGGTCAGTCATACTTGTTTGTAATTGAAGCTCATGAGATTACTGATCGAATCATCTTTTCAAAGTTAATGACTAGCTTGATCCAGACTTCCTGTTGGAACAGAGCAAACATGAACAAGTCCAGAGTTATTATTCCCATCATTGTTGGTAACTTTAAATATAGCCCTGAAAATCAAAGTATTCTTAGTGACGTCTATAATACAAAAATGGGATCTAAACATAAAAAATCTAGTTCTAAGTCAAATTTCAAACAACCTCCAACCTCAAACTATAAATCTGGGTCCGGATCTTCTGAACATCTTGAAGACGATGATTTAGCTGAGAATCTTGACCACCCCAACTTGAACTTGTCTGTTGATTTGAATCCAGAATACAATGAATTATTTGTTAAATGGCTAAAAAGATGTAATGAATCCAAGATCATCTATCAAAAGTACCAAATGACTAGTCCTGGTCTCTTCGAGAAACTTTTAAATCACTATCTGATTTATGCAATCAACAATAATTTGATAACTCATGAGCTTTCAAAACACGCTCAGGGATCTCGCCATTTCATGAGTGAATACCCGACAAACTGTCATAATTCTTGGAATGATCTTTTGAAGTTTATTGAAACTAAATATAGTACAAGTGATATTAAATTCAGAATAATACTAATAAGTACAATGCTTGAATCTTTGCATGTTGCAAACTTCACCTTATTTAAAGAAGCTGATTCTCAACCAATTACTGGGTCTGATCTAAAAGAGGAGGAAGTATCCTCAAAGGAAAAACAAGGTAATGAAAATGAAACAGCAGCAGCATCTACTGAAAGTGATTCAAGGAGTTTGCTTCAAGGCCAAACTAGGTCCGGAATTGAAAATCATCCAGAAGTTAGTGATCTTTACAGTATTCTCTCTTCGAAAGAACAAAAACCCACAACCTTAATACAAGCAAAACTAATGGATGATTTACTGGTTAGGCTTGAAGAGCTTCCAGACCAAAGAAAATCAAGGCTTGAGTTCAAAAAATATATCTCAAGCTTAAATTTGGACAAGGAGTATACCATGCAGATACTTGATCTTTTCGAAGCCGTTGATCATGTACAAAATTCTTTTCATTTGATCAGAGTAATGTTTATTACTAACATTGAGCTGGGTCTCACATTAAATCCTTTGGAAATCCTAATTTCTGTATGTAGAAATGCCAAACTGATTCCAATTGATTCCCAAACTCAACTAGGAGAAATGCCAAACAAAAGTATAAGGAGGAAAACAAATAGAAAAGGAAGAAGAAATGGGGAAAACAAAAACATTCAAGATAAACTCACAGAACAAAGTATTAATGAAGTAGAAGAAGATTCTGAGGAAGAAACAAGCCAAATTACCCAAGAAGAACTTCAAGTTGAGTATAGCCAGGAAAACAACCAAGATATATTGGAAGAATGTAATCCTTTCAAATATTTAAGTAAAGAGTTATTATCTGAGGATTATGAAGGAGATGTTATGGAGTCTATTCAAAAGTCTTCTATAAAATTTACTTCACTACTGCTTGGTTTAGCACAATACAATACAAAGATCATGAGTATATATGTATCTAATTTGGTAATCAAGACTGAGAGACTTATGTTAAGTAATGTACTGGAGAAACAAAAGATTTCTAGTATGGTCTTAATTTTGGCCGAAAAGATTAGAACTTTCCCATTTATTGCATTATCATCTTTTTCATATTTGAAGGAAGTTTCTGAGACGAGAACAGTGGCTTTGTTAAAGCCGTTTATCCCCTTATATCCGTCATATACTTTGATAGGCCTATTTGGTGATTCTATAGAAGTTAAGAATCCAAAACAGTTTGGTAGAGTATTAATCATGGAGATATGTATGCTTTATTATGATCCAAAGTCATTTTTGGACCAAGAATTTGTTAGTTTATGTAATAATACTTGGGAGTCTAATAGTAAGGATGAAGAGTACTATAAGAGTATTTCCCAAGCTAATTCAAAATGTAAGAAGCTTTCTAAGGAAGCGAAAGGCTTAGAGATTGGCAATAGAATAGGAAATAGTTCTCCAACAATATTTTTATTCTGTGATCTCCTTGATAAGCTTGTAAACGGTCCAAATTCAAGAAGCGAGCAAAGCTTTAACGAGATTAAGGAATTGTACATTTCAAAAGAGTTTGAAAATAAATGTGAGAACATTAAATCATATAGTATTCAACAATCAGGGAATTTATATAATATGTTAGTTAAGCTATAAAAGTAGGTTTTTTTAATTAGTAATAATTTAATTATAATATATATTATTTAAAGTTTTATTTGTATATTATTTTTCAACAAAAGAGAGACAGAAATCGTAAAGTTGTCCAGCTCTCTGTGCATCTAATCTAATAACTCTGGAAAATTCATCCTTGGAAAGATGAGGTATTCCAGTTGTTGAGATATCTTGGATTCCAGAGCCATTACTATTATTAGGATGACTTCCAGACCCTTTTTTAGTTTTATTATTATGGTTCAAATGGTACTTGGCTTCCTGAATAAGAATTCTCTTGGAAAGTATATAGAAAATGGGCGGGAGTTGTATCTGATCACAAAATAGCTTTTCCTGATCTGTGAGTAAAGATGCGCCTGGGTAACTTTCAATAGGTATTGCAGAAGTATTAGATGTAGAGGAGGAAGAAGATGCTTGACTAGTAATTGGGTTAGGAGCCGGAAGAGAGGATGAAGCGGAAGAGGTAGTATTAGGGACAATATTAGGATTGGAGACAGAGATTTGGCTTTTTTGCTGTTTCTTAATGGCTCTGGCCTGACCCTCGTAAACAAAAGGAGTTGAAATGCCTGACTTAGGGACAGCTTTGAGATTTCCAAGACCAAGTCCAGCAGGAGCAACAAGAGCTCCTGCTTGAGTCTGGTTAATGATTTTACACTTAATATCTTCACGTCTTTTCTTTTCCTCCTCATACCTTTTAACTTCTTCTAAAGTTCGAATTCCCAAGCTGCACCACTCCTGAACTTTCTGGAGATGATTTCTAATTCGTTTTTCTTCAATTAACAGAGAAACAAGCTTCTCTTGTTCTTCCTCAGTTTGGAATCTCGAAATAGGCTTTAAGAATGAATGTAAATCCCTTTCATCCTTGGTTCTTTTTTTCTCTTTTTGCTGTTGTAACTTGATATCCAAAAGATTACGCTCGATAACAAACCTCTTTCTATATGTCCTTTCGTCAAGCTTAGAATTATAGATTTCAAGTATTTGAAGCTTGAGTTCTTTTTCTTGAGGAGTATCAGAATCCCTGAACTCCATATCAGCGAGTAGAAGCTCGGCATCATTATCGTATTCGACATCAAAATCTCCTCTCAAAGGCATGTATCCAATTACACTAGTACTAGGCTTAGATTGATTTCCGCTACTTGCACTAGTAGTTTTATTACCGGTATTACCCCCAGAAGGTCTTCCAAATGGCTGTTTCTTAACTTGAGGGTTGTCCAGCTCTTGTTTGAGTTTGGAGTCATTTTCTGTATTTAGAGAGTTGGAAGATGAATGTTCGTAAGATTGATCGGGCATTTGCGATTCTGAGTCATCTTTTTCTCCTCCAGACTTATTCAAAAGATTGAGATCTTGTTTGATAGTCTCTAATTCATGAGAATTGGCTCCTTCTTGGGTTTTTTGTATTAGACTCAGATAATTTCTGGTGTCTGGTAAAGGCTTAGTTTTACTATTCAAGTAAAAATTATTGTAATGCTTTTCACATTCGTCTGCTGTGTGTGCGCCAAATCCTGGTTTTTGAGTCTTCTGGTACAAATTTAGAGCTCCTGTTGGACCTTCAGTGATGTACTTAGAGATCTCGGACCAGTTTCCTAGCCCATACCTGGAGACTGCCTCCATTAACAAAAGTTCTTCTTCTGCTGTCCAATTTTCAGTTAGTAAACTAAATGTATACCTTCCCACGGGAATATATTTATGATTAGGTTTATGATCGCTGCTGGATTTTCCTTGGCAAAAACAGTCCAAACATAAATCATATTCGACACACTCTGCACATCTTATTCTGTAATCCCATGTATCTTTTTTGCATACATCGCATCTGAATTTACCATCTATAATGCTTAAATCATTAATCCTAACTTCATCATCCATTCTATCAAGAGCTCCACTTTTTTCCTTTAATTCCTCCAACCCTTTCTTCATAAGCTCAGATAAATCCTCTTTAATTATGGAGGAGTCGCTTAGAGTTGAAATTTCGACGGTATTTAATAAATTCACTCCTTCTGGATGAATTGTATCCTCTCCTAATAAATTCATGGCCTCCTCTGGAGCATTTTCTTTTTCGCCGGACATTCTTATGATTTCGTTAGTGCACTCAAATGAATTATCCTTTCTAATTGGTTATATAAACTTCGAATAAGTCCTTCATTAAAGTGACTTGGAGCCTTTTCTACTCTTCTTGTCCTGTTGGCTGGCCTCCAGTGTGTGTATTACTGAGTTGAAGCCGTATTCACATACAAAAATCGGGTCCAAGTTATTTAAAATTCAATATTAGCAGAAAATTTTCATTTAAAACAATTTCATACAACCTTTTTATTTATTGTAATTTCTCCTTTATTTTTAATTTATCCACCTTGGCGCCAAGCATTTTTCAGTTTAAGAGAATTTGTGCCGTTACCGTTAAAAGTTGCCGGGGGTAATTGGCGCCAAACATGATTAAAGCTAAATTAAAATGAAAATGTATGATATAAAGAAGAGAATAATATTGGAAATGATAAGAATAAGTGCAATGTTTTTTTAAATAGTGTTTTGATGTTTCTACTCCTGTGGATGAGATGTGAGAAAAAGCTGGTTTTTCTGGATCTCACACTGATGGTACGAACCATAATAACAAATGAATAGGACAAACCGTATAGTCTATAAGTACGAACTGCATTGTGAATTTGGAGATTAAACAAACGAGAATCTGAGAATAGTCTAGAAGGTTAGGTTATATCTTTAAAATAGAAAATTGATCTCGACTTGTATGTACATTATGTTTAGTTTTGCAACGTAAATTAATATAAAATATAAATGCTTTAAAGCTGTAAGATAAGCTTTCTATTCGTTAGCTTTTAATTGGATAAGAACTGGTAGTTAGAGAAAAGATATGAAAGTTTGCCCAATTCTCCATCCAAAATTTAGCATTATTCTCCAAATTGGGGATTCATTTCTCTCTCTTCTTTAGACTTGCTGGTATCATTGATTCTAACATTCTAAAGCTTATTCTAGCTTTGCTAGTATTTTCAGCTATTGCAAAATATGATAATCTGGATTGGTGCATTATATTAGAAGATGCTGTATCTCTTAAGATATTATCTCCCCACTCACTTTTAAATGTTTATGCCAAAGTAGTTATTAGAAAATCATTGAAATTACAGTAAATCACAAAAATAATAATAAACTCACCTTCTTCTAGTATTTATGTGGCCAGTTCCTTGATACTTACTATGCAATTGCTCCAACTGGAAGTATATTGTCGATCTGTTTTCCCCGTCCATTTCTCCAAAAAAAGAGAAAATATAATGGCCTTAATAATTAATTGCAAATTATTATTTTTTAAACCTATTTGGAAATTATTTTACTGAAAACTTGCTTTTTATTATAATGCTGCATGCAACTGATTTTCTTTGCTTTTCTTTCTTTAATATAATATGTAATAAACTCCTTTCCACTCGAACTGCTTTATTTGCTAAACTCTTCCACTATTTCTTCTACTCCTCCGTGTTCATATTTTTAATCTTAATTTTTTTTTTAATTGCGCGCCTAGTTGCCCTGATTTATATTAATAAATACTATTCCAGCACCCTGCATTAGGCGCCACGTGTCAAATTTGAAATTTTTATAATGTAAATTAATGGTCGAATTTTTTTTCTTCTAAATATAAAAAAAAATATTTAAAAAAAGCCTTAGATAATAAAAGAGGTAAAAAGCTTGTTTTTGTTAGAAGTTGATTTAACTCCATTAAAATAGCATATATATTATATAATTCAAAATTTTATTCTTTAAATTAAGTGACAAGATTAGGAGAAAAAAAAAATAATAAATTACTTTTATTTTTGTATCAATAGAAAATATCAATATTCCTCAAATTTACTCATGAACAATTAAAACATCTAAAATTGTGACTATTACTTTTTATTCTTATTTTTTAAAGAGCAGCAGTAATAAAATCTATAATATTAAATAAACTCAAAAGTATAATTATAAAATTCTGATAAAATGAATACAGATCTAGTGACAAGTAGTGATCCAGTGCTTTCATCCTCTTGGAAAAAGTATAAAGTTTTTAAAAAATTATATTCTGGTGGGAAGGTCGAATATGACAATCACTCGAAGCTACTTTTTATGCTCTGTGATGGTTGCATTTTAGCAGTTTCAATAGAAAAAGGTCCATTTGTTGTTTCGACTATAGGGCCTTATAATGAAGATGAAAGTTTGGGAACTGAGCATTCTGAAGAAATTGTCACTTTTGGGTATTTTAACAAAAATATCAATAATAGATTAATACTTTCAATTGGATCAAAAGGGATCTTTCGACTCTGGAAAGTTATTATTAAGCATGATGAATTAGGCATTCTTAATTCTGTCCAATTTGAATATTTGAGATCTTGGAAATCTGGTCAAGCTAGTATAGCTGAAATAGAATTTGACTTCACTGGTCAATATGTTTCTACTGGAGGTACCGATGGCACAATTCAAATATATGATGCAATTGGAGGATTTACAACACACAAATGTAAGCCTCATAAATCTCTTATCACCAAATTAAGGTTTCATAAAAAAAGATGGCTGTTATTTTCAACTTGTCTTGAGGGGTTTATTGCCATTTATGATTTAACTACAAATAAAGTTATTGTACAAACTAATTGCCATTATGGTATAATCCATTCATTTGATTTATTTGAAATTAACTTAAACAGTAATTCTCTCGGAGGATTAGTTACTTCTGGGGCTGATAATATGATCAATATTTGGGATCTTGATCAAATGCCTTGTTCAAATTCGATTGGAGTATTTAACAATAGTAATACTATTATGGACAACCAAAAAGAACCAAGTGGATCCAAAAAGAAAAGAAAAAAGGACTATTCTTTAAAAGCTGAAAAAAACACCAATACATTTGATTTAAAGCCAATAAAACAAATCCATACATCAGAAACTGTGTTTTCTTTAAAGTGTACCCCAAATGAACTTGATCTTAAAGATGGCGATAATGATGAAATTAATCATAACAATAGCCATAAGGTTAATTCAAGAAAAAAATGTCCATGGGTCATTTTTTCTGGTAATGAAAAATCTGGAATTCAAATTTGGAATCCAATTGAAGGTTCTTCAATTAAAACTTTAACACCGAAAAGCTACTCTTCTAACCAGTCTGCAATTCTTTACATGTTTTTAGACCATCAAAAAGAATCAGAAAATGGCAGAATATCCAAAAATAGCTTTCTTATTTTAGTTACTGAAGATAGAAATATTGTTATTTTGTCTTATCCAAGTCTTAAATTATTTACCACATTCTTTGGAAACACTCCTGATTATATTCAATTAGCTCTTTTTATTAATGATAATCCTCATGATCAAAATCATAGCCTGGATTCAAAAGATGATCGTAGTCATGATGACGATAATAATGTGTTATCATTAAATGATAAAAACAAATCAATAAGTTGTGTAATTCTGGATAGTACGGAAACTCCACAAATTATGTCACTAAATAAATATCCATTTTATAAAAGCACACTGATTGGTCATACAAGCACTGTTTTAACAATGGACATTTCCAAATGCTCAAATATTATTGCAACTGGAAGTAAGGATGAAACTATTCGAATTTGGTCCACTTATAACCAAGAATGTCTTTCGGTACTTACTGGGCATACATCACTAATTACTGCATTATCTTTTCAAAAAAAGCCCTTTTTACGTGGAAATACCAGCTTTTACTTATTTTCAGCTTCTAATGATAATACTTTAAAGGCTTGGAATCTTGTTAATATAATGTCCAAGAACTTATTAAAGCCTAGTAAAAATGACCAGAATTCAATAATAGCTATACATAATGTAATTGCTCATAAGAAAGAAATTAACAATATTAACATATCCCATAATGATAAATTTATTGCAACTTGTTCTGAGGATAGAACTATCAAAGTTTGGTCTTTTCCTGATCTGAAACTTCAAGGAACTTGCAAAGGACATCTTAGTGGCGTATGGCAATCTAGCTTTTCTCCAATTGAAAAGATTATCGCAAGTGCTTCATCAGATTATACCATTAAAATATGGAATTTAAATACATTTCAATGTACCAAAACTTTACAAGGCCACGATGGCTCAGTTCTACAAGTTGACTTTCTTGGAAATGGCCTTCAAATAATTTCTTGTGGGTCAGATAATCTTATTAAACTTTGGAATATTAATACTGGCGAATGTATTAAGTCATTTTCTGGACATAATGATAGGATTTGGACATTAAATCTACTTAAGGAGTCAAATTTGAGTAGTTTTTCAATTAATAGTAATCAGAAATCCGATTCATCCATATTAAATGATACTGGCTCATCCAGTTTACAAAAAACTAGATTCATGGCAACTGGTGGATCTGATTCTCAACTTATTCTTTGGATGGATAATACTAAACAGGTTGAGGATGAGCAGAACCTTAAAAACCTTAAAAGAATTGAGGATCTTAATGAAATTGATATGCTTTTTAATAGAAAGGAGTATCTGGATGCTTTAAATCTTTCCCTTGGCCAAAAATTACAATATAAAACTTATTTGATTCTTGAAAAGCTTTTAAAGCCCTGTTTTAATCATGGTGAAATATTAAAAATACTAGATTCTGATGAAAAGTCTTTTAATACTATTAGAGATGAAACTAATAGTATTAAAAGTGTAATTGAATGGATTGAGAACTTACAAACTCAAGAATTATCAACTCTATTTAGCTTTATGCTTGAATGGATTACCATTTCAAAGACTGTTTGGATTTCCAATTCACTCATGTATATTATTTTAACAAAGATTGAATCCCATAAACTTTATAAAGTTGAAGGTTTTGTACAAATTGTACAAGCATTTAGATCTTATAATACCAAGATCCAAGCCCACTTATCTACACTTTATCAGAAATCCTACATTATGGATTATTTATTCCTTTCAAATCAAATATCTCAGACTAGTGAACTTAATAATTCGAACGAAAAAGGAATTTCTAATCAAAATCATTTAAGCGATGAAGCTCTTGGACTTACTTTGGATACTTTATTTAAAAGCTAGTAATATAAGGATCCTATTTTCTTCATGTTATTGTTATTCCTTCTTTTCCCCATTCATTCCATTTCCATCTTTTTATTCTAACTTTTTATGAGAATTTGTGAGTTTTTGTCTTGGATTCGTCTTGTTTTGTAAGTATTTATTGATTTAATAAGCTTAAACCTTATAATGCTTGGTAATTATTTGCTGCATTATTATTTCCATAATTACTATTCATATTAAATCCACTCAAAACTGAAATTATAAATCTCACTCCCTAGAAATCAATATTTAATAGATTTGTGATAAAATATTTACTTTTTATAAACTTAATTAACGTATTATTAACTTACCTTTAATACATATAATAATACAATACATGTAATAAAACCAATTAAAAACCAGACGATGTAGCTTGCACTATATAAAGAACTTTCATTCAACATTTCAACAGAAATATTTTCAAGGCTTGAAGAATCCTCTACAGTCTTAGTTTGTTCAATAATAGCATGATTAGATTCCATACTTTCTTTTTTGTTAATCTTTTTCTGTTGAGCAAATTTACTCTTTTTAAAGAAGGCGGAAACCTATTCAAAAAAAATAAATAAGTTGTTAAATGAAATTATGTTTTTCCCAAAAGTGCTTATAAAGTAAACTTACATGACAAATTTCTTCTTGAAAACATTCCTTTAATCTATTCGTTATAATTTGTCCATTATAAAGTAATCTAATATAATAGGGAAGAGATTCCTGAATTAAGTTTGTCTCTTTGCCATGGAAATAGTCGTAATCATGTTTTTGTTCTTTATTTCCCATTGGATTATTGTAGATCTCTATGATAAAAGTTGAAGCGTAAGGTGGCCAATGCTCATCCCAAATCTCTAAAGAAGCTAGGGTTGGAATAACAGTAGTATCATGACCTGAAAATAAAATAAATTTAGGTACTTTAATATTTATTTCATAGTTCAAAGAATAATATTGCTCATATTTACTGCATAGTGGATTCAGTAAATATTCAAAATTTGATAGAGAATCTTGGTTTCTATCAATTTTGCCCTGAATAGCACTTGAACATAATCTTTTAATGTTGGAAAATTCATCGTTCTTCTTTTCATTGAATAATATAACATCCACTATGTAATCCCTTACATCAAATAATAATCTGCTCATTTCAGACTTTGATAAGATTGAATCATTCCAAGTATATATTACAGATAATTCTTTTTCTATGGCAGAAATGGTTCTATTTAATAGATTATTTTCTATAAAAGCCTTTGGAAGCTTATTATGATTTCTTGTACAAATGGTTGTCATAATACAATCCATAATATCACCAGGCCATAAATCCTTCAAAAGCGGAGTTTTAATCTTTTCTTCTAATTCTTGATATAAACTCTGATGCTTATCTACAATGTCAAAATAAGACTTGGAGCTTAATGCAGCTTGAAGATGATCTGTAATATTCTCCACATTAGAATTTGCAAATAAATAATCAGACTGGATATCCATTGTATGTAGTGGAAATTTTTGAAATACTCTAAAAGTTTCTTCTTTACCAAGAAATTCCTCTAGCAAGCTGGTTAATAATGCAGCAGCTGAAACTGTAGTTCTCTGCATATCTGAAGATCTGATATATATTTCGTCTCTATAGTTTTTACCAATTTTTAATCCACTTCTTGTTACAAGATTTTCTCCTTTAAAATAAGCTTCAGCAAGTAGTTTTCCATTAATTCTATGCTGTTCATATCCTTGTAAAATCAGCTGACCCATTTTACAAGTTCCATTTAAGTTATTTTCCCATTGTCTAATATCATAATGTTTTGAAAATTCTAAAGTTTGAGTTCTGTTTCTCATATCAAACGCTGCTGCCTGAACTGTTGTCACTAGCTCATCACAGTTCCAGCTTTGATTTAAACCTTCCCAACACTTATGGTACTTTGTTGGAGTTCTTGCACCATGTCTTATAATTGATTGAACCTGAATTAATTTCAATGAATCATATAATCTTGGATCATCAATTTTTGGGATTTTTCTAGTTTTCTCAAACAGACTTGGTTCTGCACAAAAATTATAATACTCTGGACATAATCCATTAATCATGCATTCTTCATCACTTTCTATTAAAAATTTATTATGTGTGACCTCATTACATTTTTTGTTAGTTGAATCATTACATTCATCTCTCAATTTTCCAAACACAAATAATTGATTTAGTATTAATTTTAATGTAAAAAATAATAAAACTGATCTTTTCATTTCTTATTAGATTCTGCCTTTTAATTCTCTATCTTTATACTTAATAATATTTATTTCATATAATTATCTCCAAATTTTTCTTTTTTATTTAATATTTTTATAATTACTATTTTTTTAACAATTATTCATACTATATTTCACGTGATGTCAACTTGAAAAAATTATTAAAAAGTTATACTAAATTTTCCATTTATCTCTCTATTGTTTGTGTTTGTGTAATCTCATTTTTTAACCTTAGATTGTTATCCACATTTTCACGATTTAATTGATTAATTCATATTTTTTGTATAATAAGTTACATATTATCATTAAATATTTATAATTTCTGTTTCTCTAAATTTCAAATTTTTCACCCCCTCTTTCTAACTCTTTTTTCCATATTAATTATTTATCCAAAACAACACTGTTCTGCTATTTCTTTTTTTTTGCATGTGCACATTCTATTGCATGCATGCATTTTCATGTGGACAAATTACTAAGAGACGGAAAAAAGTCAGTAGATTGTACAAGATGGAAGAGGTGAGAGATTAGAAAAAATTCGTTAAGTATTAATGAACCAATATTAAGTAATATTAGATTTTTATATAAATTAAAGCCAAATTAATAACTAATTTGATGGCTCAACTTTAATTTATATAGAAAACTAGCACCGTCAACAGTTTGTATATTCATATATTTAAAAATGAATAAGCATAGTAATAAAACAAAGAGTATTTTCTAGAAAAATAAATTTAATACATTTCAATTAAACAAAGTTCAGACTTTCTTTTCTAGCCAAAAACCGAATATACAAATTTCAAAATTTTCAAAACTACGTAATTCACGCATCTTCAACCAGCTAGAAATTGCAAAGGTAATATTCTTAGGAAGCTAGTCCATAATTTAGGAACAAATGTCACACAAAATCTCTTTGCAACTCTTAGACATAAAACTCAAAAAAAAAGAATTTAAATTTTCATCTTTCTTTTTATCATTCTCCGTCAGGATAAAATTGAAATTATCTTTAGATTTTATTATGATAAATTTTGAAAAATTTTAATGCTTTAAAATTTTTCAAATATTTTTATTTGAAAAAAATCAACTAGATTTAAACTTCAAAGCCTAGTTTTGGTATTAATAGTTCACAAAAAAAAATGATTTATATATAACTTACCTTAATCGAAAGCAATAATATGAAGCATACGAAAGCTCCGAGTAAGAAAGAAAGGGAGTATTGCACAATAGGTGTATTTATACAATAAAACCAATTGGGATTACCCCCAAGGTCCTTTGGTTTTTTGTCGGAGGAATTTTTGTCAGAAGGAGCCTCATCTGAAGATTTTTCATACTTATTGGTAGACTCTAATACTTCTCTTTTTCCAATTTTTTCAAATTTGGCAAATTTACTTGCTTCGAAAAATTTGGAAACCTAGAATTAAAATATTAAGTTAAATCTATGAAAATGGCTTTCATTAAATTAAAAAAAAAACTTACATGACAAACTTCGTTCCCTTTACATCCCATTAATTTATCTGTCACAACCAATCCATTGTACAATAGTCTCGTATAGTAAGGAAGAATTTTCTGAATTGATTCAACCTTTGAAAAACTGTTTGAGTCTCCATGGTTTTCTTGTTTTTTGGAAGGATTATGATAAATCTCGATATTAACAGTAGAAGCGTAAGGCGGCAGACGTTCGTCCCAAAGATGTAAAGAAGATAACAATGGAATGACTGTCAAATCATGTCCTGAAAATAAGATAAATTTAGGTGCTTTAATATTTATTTCCTCATTCAAAGAAGAATATTGCTCGTATTTATTGCATAGAGGAGTGAGTAAATATTCAGAGTTTGCTAAAGAATCTTGGCTCTTGAAAACTTGACTTCGGCCAGTGTTCGAGCATAACTTTTTAATGTTAGAAAATTCATCATTCTTCTTTTCATTTAACAATATAGCATCCAGAATAAAATCTCTAATTTCAAACATAAATCTACTAATATCGCCTTTGGCTATAATTGAATTGTTCCATGAAAACACAGTAGAAACTTCCTTTTCTATTGCTGACATTGTTCTTTCAAGTAAATTATTTTTAAAGAAAGCTTCTGGAAGTTGATTATCATCCCCAGAACATACTGCCATAGATATACAATCAAGAAAGTCGAATGGCCAAGAACTATTAATATCGCTTACTTTGGCATTTTGATCCAATTCCATATGTAAGCTTTCACGACTTTCAATCAATTCTCGAAATTCTTTGGAACTAAACACTTGTTTTAATACTTGAGAATTGTCCACAAGGTTCTTATTTGCAAATAAATATTCAGACTGAATATCCATTGTAAAGATAGGTATATTTCTAAAGGTTTGAAAAGTTTTCTCTTTACCAAAAATCTCTTCTAATAGGCTAGTAACTAATGCAGCAGCTGAAACTGTAGTTCTTTGGGTATCAGATGATCTGATATACATTTCATCCACATAGTTATCCATTTCCAATCCACTTTTTGTTACAAGACTTTCTCCTTTGAAGTAAGCCTTAGCAAGCAGTTTTCCATTAATTCTATGCTGCTCATATCCTTGTGAAGTCAGCTGGCCCATTTTACAAGTTTTACTTAAACTATTTTCCCACAGTTTAGCTTCATAATGTTTTGAGAATTTCAATGTTCGAGTTTTGCTTTCCATTTCAAGAGCCGAAGTATGAATTAAAGTTTTTAAATTACTACAGTCCCAGTTTTGTTGATAACCTTCCCAGCACTTACATGACTTCACTGGGGTTCTTGCTCCATGTCTAGCAATTACTTGTAACTGAATTAAATTCATTGTATTGTACAACTCCGTGTTGCTCAATCTTGGGATCTTCTTAACTTCTTCAAGGTTACTTGTATCTGCGCAGATATTGAATTTTGCAGGATCTACAAAGTATCCATTTTTGACTACATCAAAATTATTGTCTATTGAATTAGAATTTAATGATACTGTTTGATTCCCCCCCCCCTTTCTAATTACACAACCAACAAGGCTTAAAAATGATAGAAGTATGAAAATTCTCATCCCCCCCCCAAGAATAATGATCTAGATCAAAAAAAAGAGAATATTATTCGGACTTATTTCACTAACTAAAGTTTTTGGTTATTTTTTCAAATTAAATTCTTTTCAAATTTCAAGCTTGGTTCCTTTCCAATTAAATGTTCCAGATAACCCCCCGAAAAAAAGAACAGAAAAGGAAATAAAACAAAAATTTTTCTTCCTTAACTTTTGTTAATATTAATCCATTAATTAAAATTACTCAATTTAATCTTAATTATTCCCCTCTTTTTTGTTATTTTTAACCTGTCTCCGCTTCACTTGTCTACTTCACTTAATAATTTTACAAATGGAAATAATAACTTTCAATATATATGATTTTTTATATTTATTGTAAAAAAAGCTGATATGTTAATATTAATAAAAAAAATACAGTTTTTAATAATATATTTAAGGCAATCAGATTTTTGTATTTAATTTGCTATTTAAGTTATTTATTAGTTTAATTCTATTTGAAATCTTTCTAGCTAACTTAGTAATAAATTACTCAACTTCAATATCTTTCATTCAGAACTAATCAACTCTGTGAATACCTTACTATTATTCAAGTTTATCCACATGAAATATTTAATTGCGTGTTTGCATGCAATATTTGGGTTAGAATGTGGTTGGGGGAGAATTAACCTATTGCAGCAGTAAAGAAATAATTCCGTACTTATGATAAATAATGGTGGATTTGCTTTAATTGCAATTAAGTGAATGCTTACTATTAAGAAAACCAACAATCTTGAAAAGAATATTATAAATACTAACTAAAGCACCGAAAACTAGATGTTTAAACTACTTTTTTTTTGACATATTTATTCTCAATTTAAATGGTTGTCTACAGTTGACACTTTTAATTTGATTTTGAGTAATATTGATATTTGTTGTTCCATTAATGCTATTAGAATTCGCAATTCCAGAAAAATTCTTACCAATATCGCCAAATTCTTTGACTTTATCATTACCATTTTCAATGGATGACGTTTCAGAATCATTTGAAATAATACTTGGGGTCTTTAAAGGCAGTACTTTAAGCTTCTTGCTAATATTAGCAAATTCATCATCGCATTGAGAATCTGTTCTAACACTACTATTACTATCATTATTTAAATCACTGCCACTATTGTTTAATTGGCTTTTAATGTTATTATTTAAACTTGAGTCTCTTGTAATACTATTAGTTAGTTCATCCTCATTTCTAGCTCTTTTATTAGAAGAACTCGTTGATTGTTGTGAGGAAATAAAACTTGAAGGGGTTTCCTTAACTGAGTTATTTGCATTAATGTTATTATTTATTGAAGCTTTAATAGCTCTAGCATTAGCTCTAGATTGTTCTCTAAGGTGTTTAGGAAGATCTTTAGCTCTTAAATGTCTAACCTTTAAATCAATAGAATCCTTATAATTTTCAACTTCACTCCAATTCATAATAAAGCCGACAAAATCTAGTATTGCTCCTCTTAAATCTACAACCGGAGAGGTGTCTGAAGTTCCTGAAACCCCTGCAACTCCTGTTGAAGCGGAGTTATTACTGCTATTGCTATTATTTAAAATTAAGCCAATATACATGCTTTGAGCAAAAGTAAATCCATCCTTAGCTTCATCCTGCTCTTGAATAGCTTTTGGCCAAGGTCTAACTTGAAGGCCTTTAAAAGTTTCAAGTTTTCTTACTAAGAATCTTAACTTGCTTTCAATCCATCCAATCCATTTATGGAAAGCCTGCTCATTATTTGATAACATTTTTATTTGTATAAAATGTTTATGTTTTTCAAAAAATAAAAATGGCGACCAGACATCGTGCCAAGTTGCCTTGTCATTCTCTATATCTTGAATTATTTGGTAGGCTCTTTGAAGCTCATCTGTTATTACTCTTAAAGTTGTATGTGTAACATTATGTGTTGAATTCATTGAAGGAAATGCTGGTGTAATTATAGGCATTACATGTGCTCTATCTTGTGGATTTAAATTAGGATTCCATACTCTAAATCCCATCAATCCTGGGGTATTCTTAGGTACTTCTTTAATCTCACAAAGTATTACAGGATTTTTCCATTGCCATGTTTTATATATATAAAAGAATCGATTAATTATTTGACTTGGAGCAGCATTTGGATATAATTGGCAAATTCTTGCTGTTAATATTGCCCATGATATTCCTCCCAAATAACCAAGTACATTGCTATATATTCCTCTTGCTTTACTCCAATGTTTTACAAACCTTAAAGCTGTTCTAAATGATTCTTTATTTGGTACAAGCTGTAAAATCATATCGTTTACTCTACAGCCATTCAATGATCTTGCTGTTTTATCATCAACATTTTTAAGTAAATCGTCATCCAGGGTATTTAAATCATTTGGAATTCTTGACAAATTCAAGCACGCAAATAATAAATCCATTTCCATTCCATGATAAACCATTTTAATAATTGGTGTATAAGCATCAGGTACAGGTTGTACTTTTGTAACATTAATATCTTGTTGTAACTTTGCTAAGAAGAATGAAAAAAACGATTCCCTTGAAATGTGTCTTGGCGCTATGCACAAAGTATCAATATCAGATCCTGCTGCCACAACTCCTAGTCTATATGATCCAAATGTAAAGATTCCTCCACCAGCAGAAAGCGCCTCCTCTTCATTCATACTATGCTCCAAACTTGCTTCGTATATCCATTCTCTTACCAATTTATTTAAAGAAGCCAGTACATATTCTCTTTTTTTCATACCCTCCACAGTTTCATATAGATTTTCTTGTCTCATTGCAATTATTAAGTTTTCTGTCAATTTATAATCTTGTGGAGTTGCCATAGCTTCTGATATTGGTGGAGTTACTCCATACTGTTTTTTAGGTACCGGCGTTAAACCTTTGGATAATTCCAAATTTACTAGATCCATCTTAACTTAAAAATACGTAATTTATAGAATTATTGTTTGTATTGCTGGAATTTAGCTATTTAACAATTCTCTTAATGCTTTGTATATTCTTACTCCTTTTTTTTCTTTAAAAGCAGAGTATTACAATTAATAAAACTGAATAGTCCAAAATAATATCCTTAAAGTACAAGTTTCTTCAGACTTGTCTGTTTCCTGTATAAATTCTCAATCTCCTATTTTCAAAATTTACGAGCTTTATATTTAAATATATTCAGTTATGATTTTATTTATAGTATAGTAATTAAAATATTAGAATGATGATATATTATTGTTTACTTATTCACAAATTTTAGTTATATTCAGTTGGTTTATATATAATTATTAATAATCAAATATAAATATGTATATATATATGTACATATATATATACATATATATTTATGTATGTTTATGTAAATACACATGTATATATTATTTATGAATTCACATATATAAACACGTAAGCATCTATTAATTATTATTTTTTGTTGACTTGCTCTTGAAAAGCCAGCAAGAGAGCATCACGTTCTTTATTGTTCTTGGAGTATATTATTATAGTTATATAGTGATTGTTTACTTTCAAATGGACAGGATTTATTTGTTATGATAAGCTTAAACAACAACTCCCCTATATCCCTACTTTATCTAAGCCTTTAAGTGGCTCTTGAGAACAGAAATCACCGTTTTGATTGTTAAAATTCTTACTTTCTTTAAATTGTTTCTGTCTTTCTATTAATAGTATCTATCTTTATGTTCTGTATTTGGCCAAAACTCTTATTTAAATTAAAAAAAAGAAATTTCTCTCACAATTTTAAAATAATTTATTTCTTTGATTATTGCACAATAATTTATTTAATTTATATTTTAATATATTTAATATTAATATTTTTTTCACATTTGGCGCCTTGAGATTAGCGCCAGAAGTCAAAAATTATATATATTTGACAGTAGAAAAAACAGTTTGAAGAAAAAGAAGTAAAGAATAAATGAGTAAACTAAATGAGTTCTTTGAAAAGAAAAAGCAGAAGTCTAAGGGTTTGGGAGACTTAGCTGGTACAAAAAAGCCAATAATAGGAGGATTGAAAGGAGCAGCGGGGGACCCAAATATATCGTCAGTGATATCAGAAGGCAATATAGACGATTGGTCGATTAATACCGATGTGAAGGATACTTCTGACTTCTTTATCTCTAGCAAAAATTTATCAGTTGATGGTTTGAGGAAGCCATCAAGTTCTCAAATGGTGGTGGCAGTAAAGACATCTAAACCTGATTTTGATTCAAATATATGGAAATCAAAGACAGGAGACTCTTCGGGAATGAATGGGTCATCCTTGACGGGGAAAAATGCTGATGAAGATGAGGATACAAAAACAATGAATGATGAGGAAAAGGAAAAACCTAAAGAAACTTTAAAGTATAATGTTAGAGCAAGATTGGCAGCTAGAGGTCAAAAGGTTGAATTTTTGAATGCAAAAGATGCAATCAGTTCAATGCCTACGTTAGCAGCAGCAGTTGCCAATACAAACAAGCCAAAAGGATCAAATTTGGCTCCATTGCATCCAGTTAGTTCTCCATCTAATGATTCAAATGCATTATCAGCAGTTTCTAATACAAGCATGGAGAAACAGGTCTCAAGCTCAGCAACAGTAGTTGAACAAAAATATATTTCAGGTGAAGGTAGCAATATAGAGGCTGAGAAGGAGAGTCATACAGAAAGTGATGAAAAGAGCGATTTGGAAGTTATTAAACAGTTGAGAAACTGCAATTTATTATATTTTAATAAGGAAGTTTTGTTTAATTGTATTGTGGATATTGAACAAAGCAAACTAAAGTACTCAAATATTGTTAAGGACTTTTAACTTAAATTAACTTAGATTAGATTATTTCTATTTTAGTTAAATAATTATTTTTAAATTAATATTTTGGCTTGTTTACTTGAAACTTTTTATTTCTTTTGTAATATGCATATAACTTATTTGTTCGGTACCTTTATTTAGATCTAATATACCGGCATTTAAGAGAAAAAAAATAATTTTTTTTTTTAAATATTGAAAAAAAACTTAATTTTAAATAAAAGCATAATAACAGGGAATAATGTGAATAAAAACCTTGAATAATGAATCTCGGATCTAAATACGAGAATTTGGAGATCCCGTGGAATATAAGTGCTCTTTTTGGAAGGAAGAAGATAAAGCCTAATAGAAATAGGCAAGTGGGGACCTTGGATTCAATTCTTTTTAGAGGTAAAGGAGTACACCCTATTTTGCAGAGAGACAGCTTTGAAACAGGTGTACTTTGTTATAAGAAGAGATATCAGGATGTAGTAATTCCTAGTCTACTTAAAAACGTATCACTCAATTGTAGAAAAGATAGTTCAATGATAACTTCAATTTCTAGTCACAAAGGTTTGCTGGCAATAAGCAATACAAGAGGAGCTATCGGCATTTATAACATTAGCGAGATGCTCAAATATAGAGACTTGAACAATGGAAAGGGCCCAGAGTTGAAATTCCCATTGGGATATGTACTTACAGAAAAAGAACAAAATAGGGTAAAAATAGGTCGAAATTTTAAGCTAGAACCTGTACATTACTTAAATCCTGGAGAAAATGAAAACCATAGAGGAGTAGTTTCTACAATTAATTTAAGTCCTTATGATGGACAACTATTCATAACAAGTGGATGGGATGGAAATCTTAAAATATGGGATACTTTTGAAGGAAGCTGTGCATTTACTTTAAGCTCTCGAAGTAAAGTTAATTATTCGATAATAAATCAAACAAATCCAAATATTGTAAGTTTGGCTCTACAGAATGGAACTGTGGGAATTCTAGACTTGAGAATTGGGGGGAAATTTTCTCAAACATTGTTTTTGGACAAGAAAACTACCAATCTTAAATTAGATAGGCCAGATTCTCCCGTACTAAGTATAGCTTGGAGGGCAGATTCCGACAATATTTTAGCTAGTACATCCCAGAATGGTTTTATTAGACTTTGGGATCTTAGATTCGCGCCACAGCCTTTTCTCTATATGAACAGCAATCTGACAGACTGGGAGTTTGTACAGGAAACTAATAACATGAATCCTTTGTTGATTAGACAACAAATGGTCCGGGAAGGATGGGAAGACAGCCAGACCAAACGAATAAGCCAGGAAGGACAACAAGAACAAAGCCAGAAGCATCAAAGCATCGAGTTTGAGCTGAATGATGACGAGAAGAGATTTCTCAAATTTAGTAAGGAAAGCACTACAGGCGAAAACACTCCTAATCAAAGCTCAAGTGACTTCTTGAATTTATATCAAACCCATTTTGGAATTAGTGCGCCTAGAACTATAGGTTATGCTCATGAGAGCGGAGTGGGGTTTTGTCAGTTCTTAAAAAATGGTAGGTTTCTAATCTCTTCAGCTCAAGATGGGACTATCAAGCTTTGGAATGCTTTAAATGGAAAGAACTGCTATATTTCCTATGATAGTTTTGAGTCTCAAGCTTTCTGGGAGGGGGATGGATTATCGGAGCCGGGAATTGATGAAAGGATTCAAAAATACTTTAAAAGATTCTCACTGGATTCTGAGGATCAGGATACCCTATTTCATCCAAATGGAAATGATATAGGTATTTGGAATGTTAGAACAGGTAAATGCTTAAAAAGACTTTCTGCACATATTAATGCTAAATCCGTATCTGTAATACACTTAAATTACCACTCTAATTTAATGTTTTCAGGAGACCAAAGCGGATTTGTACATGTGTGGAATACAAGTTATTAGTACTTTTTTACTTAGCTCTAGTCAAATTAGTCTACTTAGCTGCTGAATTGTATCATTTGGATTAAGTACATTATGTCCAATGACTCTCTTGTCATTAAAGATTTCGTGGTCATTTCCACCTGGATATGTCTTATCCCCAAAGAAGTGGATTTCATCAAACATATTCTCAACATGTCTCAAGCAGTATCTCTTGTCCCATCCCTGAGTTAATAGAAGAAAAAGAGAGTTAAACACAAAAATCATTAAATTTGACTTCCTAAAAATCTCCTGACTTACCTGTGGGAATACATCTATTGATATTTGCCCTCCAATAGAATACTGAAGATCAAGATCCGAGAACTCTCTTGACAAGTCCTGAATAAACTTCTCTCTAACTCGATTCTTCTGGTCAAACTCAAAGAATTCCAATCTTTCTTCATAAGAACAATTTCTTCCAATTGGAGATATATTCAACATTCCCGTCCTATACTCAATAAATGTCCCTCTCTTGATTGGGATATCCAGATCTGCAATGTACCTCAAACAGTAATTGATAAATCTCTTGATATTATCTTCTCCCAAATGCTTTGAGATGCTTTCTGAGCTCAGTTTTACTCCCTCATTGTGGAATACAACTCCATTTTCACTGAATATATAGTGACTACAACTTAACTCTAAAAATTAATATTAGGTACATTCCAGTTTAGAAGAGTTAAAAAAAGGAAATAAATACACACAAAACTTACCGTTATTCTGTAGTTGCTCACATATTTTACTATAATCCGACCCACTAACTACTCCTATTTTAACTTTGTCCTTTGCATTCTTGAGAGTCATTACCATATCCTCCATGATTGGTTTCCTTGGAAGAGTTAGGGTCCCATCCAAATCAAACAAAAACAACTTCTTCGAATCCATTTGATCTCCTTTTGTGTGTTAAATCAATTCCTGTTATAACATTTATTATTTTTTTGTTTAAATAAATAAAAAGCTAATTGAGCTTATTTTATCCCTGCTAATAAAAAAGTTACCATTTTTTCGATGTTTGGCGCCAAAACATGCCGGTATGTAGGCTATTAAGCAAAAAAAAGCCGACCCCACACTACGATTAATAATACCAAGTAATGGGGATTTGAAGTTGAGATAAAGTTTGCGAAAAATTATTAAAAGAAAATTGTATTTAACAAGTTAACAAAATCAAAAAAAGCCAGCACTTAGTGGTAACACTGGAGAACTGTAGTGCTCAAAAAAGCGTATTCGAAGTTCAGGTTGGAAAGTACTAACATGGCGATAGGAGCGGATAATGCTCACGAAAAGGTGAGAGCCTACAGTGATCACATTAAAGAAATTCAAAATTTTTTGGAGAATTTTGAGGAGTATGATGCAAGTGGGAGTCCAGGAGGAGAAGATGTGGTTATGTCAGGTGTAGGGGTAGAAACAACGAAGGAATCTATTTGGAAGCATAAAAAGTACATGAAATCTTTGCAAAGTATATCTAATAAGGAAAGTCATGTTCTATATATTGAGGTTGACGATATCTTGAGTTTTGGAAAGTACGAAAATAAAGTAACAGAATACAATAACTTGGTTCATTCCATCTTATCAAACACTAAGAGATATGTACAATTGATTTATATAGCAGCCGATAATTGTTTGCCGGTACCTACTTGTACGAATATAATAGACTTTAAATTGGAGGAGATGAATAATACTAAAAGATCCGAAGCAATGAAGACCTGTAATGTCCCGGCTTATTTGAGATCCAACTTTGAAGTTTACATTAAAGCGAGCAAAAGAATGCCTATTACGCCTTTAAGAGAAGTCAGAGCAGAGTATGTTGGCGGCTATGTACAGGTGAATTGTATAGTTACTCGTGTTTCTAATGTGAAGCCGAGAATACAAGTAGTCAACTATACATGCGAGGTTTGTGGTTCCTCAATTTGGCAATCTGTAGAAGGCACCAATTATATGCCTTTATCTGATTGTGAATCAAGCCAATGCAAGAATAACAAGAGGACTGGAAATCTAAAGTGTAATATTAAAGAGAGCAAATTTACTAAGTTCCAGGAGATCCGAATCCAGGAGCCAGCAGATCAAGTGCCAACGGGGAATGTACCTAGAACAATGAAAGTTATAGCGATGGGAGAGAATACAAGAAAGTTGCTTCCTGGGATGTATGTCACTATTTCAGGCGTGTTTCTTCCAGTAGTAAAGGAGGGATTTCAAGCCTTTAGATCGGGTCTAACAGCAGACACGTATTTCGAAGTTCATGATGTTCACAGTTTTGTTTCTAGCAAGGAAGTTTCCCTGACGGAGTATGAGAAGAAGCTAGTGAAACAGATGGAGGAGGACGAGGGAGAGAATAAGAAGAATAGGGGGGATGGTCTTAGTGGGCCAGGCGGAGGAGCCTATGAGGTTCTTCACTCGCAGTTTTATGACAAACTTGCAAATAGTATTGCCCCTGAGATCTTTGGGATGTTGGATGTGAAAAAAGGTCTACTTTTGCAGTTAATTGGAGGAGTTACAAATCAAGTGAACGATGGGATGAAAATTAGAGGAAATATCCACATACTACTGATGGGAGATCCCGGAGTTGCAAAGAGCCAACTCTTGACTCAAATCACAAAGATTGCTCCGAGATCAATCTATGCTACAGGAAAAGGGAGCAGTGGAGTGGGTTTGACAGCTTCGGTAGTTAGAGATCAGAATACTTCGGAAGTAACTTTGGAAGGAGGGGCCCTAGTTTTAGCAGATAACGGGATATGTTGCATTGACGAGTTTGACAAGATGGATGAATCTGATAGAACAGCTATTCATGAAGTCATGGAGCAGCAGACAGTATCAATTGCAAAAGCCGGAATCACCACAACTTTGAATGCAAGGTCGTCAGTCTTGGCAGCAGCAAACCCTGTTTCAGGAAGATACGATCCCAGGAAGTCTCCTGTGGCCAATATGAATCTCCCAGACTCTCTTCTTTCTCGTTTTGACCTTCAGTTCTTGCTTTTGGATATTCCTGACAAGGAGAAAGATCTTAGACTTGCTCGTCACGTACTTTACGTACATAAGAATGAAAAGGCTCCAAGCGATGACTTTGAGTTTGGTAGATCCTTGTCTTCTCAGCAGAAACCTGGAATCGGAGTGAACCAGACAAAGAGCTCAACTAAAAGGGCTAGGAGACGAAGAAATAATGATGAGGGACAAGAAGATGTTGAGAGCGAAAATCAAGACGGAGCCAAATCTGACCAAGAGCAGAGGGTTTTTTCTACAGTATTTATGAGATACTTTATAGAAAAGGCTCAGACCTATACTCCATTGGTTCCAAAAGAGTTAGTTTCAGAGATTGTTGAACACTATGTTGAGCTCAGAAAAAGAGAGAAGATCGAACAAACCAGGGAGGATTGGAGAAAAACTTATACGACTCCAAGAACCTTGTTAGGAATTCTGAGACTCTCTCAAGCCCTAGCTAGGCTTAGATTCAGTAATATAGTGGAAAGAGCCGACTTTGAAGAAGCAACCAGATTAATGATTGAGAGCAAAAGGAGTGTTACAAAAGCAGGAAATACAGGTGGTTTTTCAAATCCTGGAGCAAAAAGTAAAAGACATGACTTTAGAGATCAAATTATTGAGATTATTAAGGATTTACATCGCAGACAGGCTGAGAGAATTGCAAGAGAAGAAGGTGAGGATGAGGAGCCTATGACTGATGGGATGATTGAGATCTCAATTTCTGAGATTGAAACTAGAATTTCGCATAGGGGACTACTTAAACAGCAACTAGAGTTGGTTATTGACGAATACATTGAGTTAGGAGTACTCTCCAAGAGCAAAGATGGACAGTCTATTTCGTTTATCACGGATTTTTCGTAGAATAAAGGGGGAATATAGGGTTGTAATAACTAGAGGAAGAAGCAATACTAGTAGAATTAGTAAATTCGTGTATAACATCTAAAATTGTCTTGTAAATTATTGTGCTGGTTATAACTTTTATAAATTGGATTACCTAAGAGTGAGTTCTTACTACTCCAAAATCCGTACATTAAAGTTATGGACGGAATTGTTTCTGCCAAGAACGTGTATAGCGCAATCCATACAGTGTTTAGCAGGATGTCTGGGTTAGAATTAACTATTCCGAATCCTCTAAGTAGGTAGTACAAACCGGATATCAGTAACGAAATTGGGCATGAAAGAGTAAGAACTTGAATCTTGAACCTGAGCTTGTTGATAGACGAGCTGTAGTCTTTATTGTATATGAATAGGCCTGAGAGCACTGAACTGTTGGAGTTATTTGATGACGAAGCCGTATTCGCAGTATTTGCATCTGAATTTTGATTAAATTGTGCAATAGACACCTGACCACTATTCAACATTCCATATTGAAGCCAATTTGCACCTCCTTGTTGGTTAAAGCCAGAATTTATAGCATTAGAATTGGTATTCCACGTAAAGTTCAGATTCTTCGAGATTAAATCCCTTTGCAAGTCCTTATGCATGACTTGGCGCCTATTTATTTGTGTAATTAAAGATGACCCATAATGCACCCAAAAATAGGAATATAATAACTGGAGGAGTCCCATTATAATATAAAGAACATTAAAAAGTGCAGGAAGTTTTTGAGTAAAGAAAAGAGTGATAACCATTCCTCCACCAGTAAAGTATAATGCAAAATTCAGTAATGTAACTAATGTAAATTCAAAGCTTCTAGAATCTGTGAGAATTGAGTTCCATAAGACAATTACTATAGAGTAGGATGCAAGAAATACCATATTGATTAAGTAATCAAACATTCTCAATATGTTTAGCTTATTAATCAGTCCATTTTCTATAAACTTTGGTAAAAGATTGATCATCAAATAAACTATAATGTAGAGTAATCTGGAAACAATTCCAATAGAGAGTGTGCTTAAAAAGTAGGGCCTAATTTTTGTTCCATTTGTTTCAAATACATTCTCTGTTGTATTTAACTCCAAAGCTGATAAAGATTGCAGTACAGAAAGCGCGCCAAGCACAAAGTAGATTAAAATCAGCAAGGTATTTAAAAGAATTCCAATAAAAGATGTGTGGCCAATCATGGAATCATCGAATTGTGATTTAATGAGAGAAAAGTCCATCTTTGCTATATGTTTTTGAATGTATGCGCAATGAATCTTCTCTTTCTCGCTTTTTCCAATCTTTATTAAATATAAATTAGCTTAAGAATAAAAGATGTATGAAATCAGAAAACTCATTCGTTAAATTCTGCAGAGAAATGAGATTTTTCTTTTCACACATTAAATTTTGACTGGGGTTACCAGTTAAACTACTCAAATAATATTATATCTTAAATTTAAAATATTGTGTGTGTTTGTGCATATAAAATACCTATTTATTTCTCTGAAATATTCTTTATTCAAAAAGTGAAACTGCTGCCCAACATCTCTCTAATAAAAGCAGTCAAATCCCCAAAATTTCTAGGTTGCACAAATATTCTCCAAGCATTATTTTCTTGTTCTAATTTATTTTTTCATGAAAATATTAGAAAATAACTCGACTGAAGTAAGGCGCCTATTTGCCAGGCGCCTATTTGTCCGGTATCTAAAAAAGAAATTGCATGCAACAGAAAAAAATAGTGTATGGCAAAATTTGGGAAAAAATAAAGTAAAAAAAATCAGATAGAATTAATAAGTTAATAAAACAGTATTATTTGGTTTAAATATTTGATTTCTGATTATTATCTATCGTTATATTGCGCTTTTTATATTTAAGAGGAAAGAAGCATAAATCGTTTTTTTTGAGCAATAATGAATAAAATTTGAAAGAAAGAATATAGATCAAGTTGCTAATAAATCTGACATAACCTAATTTATTTTAGGTTTGTGCATATTTGTTCTAAAATTGTTAATTAGTATTGTGTATTGCTATAACATAAAAAATTTACATCACAATTAATTAGAAATCATAATTAAGAGGTAATAGAAACAACTTTTGGAATATATTTAAAAAAGGAACTTTTTTCTAAATAAAAGATTATTATTTGGACAGTGAAAGTAATGGAATTAAGTGAAACAAAACTTGAAGAAGGCAACCATATTTCTGATGTTAATAAAGCAAATGATGATTATGAAAAACATAATTTAGATCAAAAAAATTTGGAGGTACACAATGTAGATACTCAAGGAGTAAATTCCAGAAGAGGGGGATCTACAAGATGTAGCATTAAGATGAGAACATCGCTAGTGGATGACCTTCATCAATTAATGCCAAGAGTAGTGACATTAGAAAGAAATGAGCAAGGCCAAATAAAATATAATTTAAAGGTTCCTGCTGGAGAATTAATAAACTCAAGTCAATTTGAATTTGTTAACTTAATTAGTTCAGGAGGATTTGGTGTAGTTAATCTTTGTAAAAGCAATAATCTAGGGAATTTACCAAATGGAAAAGAAATTGCAGTAAAATTATTTACAAGGGGAGGTAAAGGAGATGGAAGTAATCAGCTTTCAGATGAAAGGTTAAAGTCAATAGAATCAGAGTTGAATTATGTTCGTATATTTAAGCATCCAAATATAGTAGAATACTATGGTATTTTAAATCCATCAACTGGCCAAATAGGATTTGCAATGGAATATTTGGATGGAGGAACAGTTTTTGAAGTTTTATATTCTAAGATTAACATTATTCCTCTTGAGATTAGAAAGATGTGGTGCGTACAACTAGTCAAAGCTGTAGCCTATTTACACGAGGGATGTGATCCCTATAGATTCATACATAGGGATATTAAAACCATTAACATGTTAATCAATAGGAAAGACCTTAGCATTCGAGTGTGTGACTTTGGTAATGTTAGAGAGAGAACCTTTTCATACTACAGACTAGATAATAATGGGGGATCAGTAAGATATATCTCACCAGAATCAGTCAGAGCTGGGTCATTTATTAATGATAAAACAGATATCTGGTCCATTGGATGCTGTATTATTGAAATTTTTGGTGGGGGAATACCTTATTCAAAATTTAATGACGATAATACTTTAATTAGTATGATTAGAGAAGGAGTTCCTCCAGAAATTCCTTCTTTCTTCCCATCATGTTTAAAGAAGTTGTGCTCAAAGTGCCTACAGACTGACCCTAATATGAGGCCAAATAGTCAGCATCTACTTAGAGATATTATTACTCTTGATATTGAAGTATTAAGAAAATCTAAACTTGGAAGACTTGATAAATACGCGAAAGTCTACTAAAATTTTATAGAATTTGAATCAAGTCTTTACAGCACCTAGCAAACGCACTGTCCTATCCTCCTCCTTCTCCAACATTATTGCTAGTGCCAAAATTATCTCAAGAATTTTAAATTGGCTATTATTTATAATAAGAAATCAAATATTTTAATATGGTATTTAATTTTATTCATTCGTAAAAAGAAGAGTGACTTTTCAAAATATGGATTCAATTTCTTATCATTCTTAGCCTATTCCTAATTATTATAAAAATAATCTTTAGGCTTAAAAGCTATACCATCAATTAAAATTATTGTTACATGTACAAATAAATTACTACGTGTTAATGTAATTATTTTATTAAAAAATGCGAAATGGCGCCAAACAGATTTTAATAGTTATTTTTTGACACGTAGGCAAAAATAACAAATTAAAATAATAGTCAATTAAAATAGGATTTGACTAACAAAAGTTAGGCAGGGAACAAGAAGAGCTAGACTTTAGACATTTGGATATTAAGGTTTAGTCTTCTTTGTATGCTCTCACTGTGATAATTGTTCGTTTGGATTTATAAATCGGCAATTAAAGTTGAGATGAATTAAGTAATGCAAGTTTATCAGATTTTTTTAGAACAAAGGAGGAACATTTAGATTTTACTAATTTTGAAAAAAGAAGAGCTTTTTCTTTTTTGAAATTTATAAGTTTAATTTAATTAGGCTGATTATTTGAAAGTGAAAAGAAGCTTTTTATTTATTTATTTAATATTATTTTAGTTTATACTGAAAATATTAATATGAAGGCAAATTTCTCTGGACATTCAATCATAAATGGATTGCTTTCTTCTAAACCCGAGAACATTTTAGAAACTATACAGATTTTGGCTCAAATTGATATAAATGGCACTCCATCAAATATATTAGATTATTTGAGGGTTTCACCGTTATGTTTGGAACTTCTTCAAGCTTGGTCAAAGTATGTGGTTGAGAGTATTTCAGTTAAAAAGAGTAAAAAATCCATACAAAATGGAGAATCTACTGAAAGAAAGATAGTGGTAGGAGCTTTAAATTGCATTTCAGAAATTATCGAATATTATATTTTTGTATTTAGAATAAGAAGAGTAGATATAAGTCACTTAGACGAATTTAAGGAGAATATAGAAAAGATTGGCATGCTTATTATATCAAAATATAAAACGAATATATATCGCCATTTGAATTCAACTTCAAAGGTATTAATTTCTTCATCACTAAGGTTATTAGCATCCATTTCAAGTCTAAGTAAATCTCATAAACAAGAAATTCTACATGAATTCAATTTCACCCTACCATCTTTCCTCTCAATCAGTAAATTCTTTGAGTACAAAAAAAGAGGAAGACCTGAATTTGAGCAAATTTCTATTTTTAAAGATAATAACCAAGATATCTTCACCATTCTCTATGACAAAAAATCGGAGGTCGGAGTTAGAATTCAGTATCTGAGATTTTTATTATCGTTTCTGGATTTTTCATATATTGAATCTTCAAAACTTTGTAATTCAAGCATTACTGAAAAGAATATAGTACAATTCTTAAAGATTCGAAATATAAGTAACACCATATTTAAAAACTCTTTTCAGTATGATACTTTAAATATCTCCAAGGGTCTTTTATTTGTTTTTGAAGATACTATCTTGGAAAATGAAGAAATTCCAAATACTTTAAAGGCATCATTTTTTAACGTGACAGTAATTAATTACATATTTAATAATTTAGTTGAAATTCTTTCTCAAGTTGATTTAAGACATCAACTGGAAGCTAAAAATGATGATTTGGAAAGATATGCTAGAATTATTGAAAAGTTGTTAAGATTGCATATTAATTCTAAAACCAAGGAAAAGGTTAGGCTAATATTTGTTTGGTTTAAAAGTATTAATAGACAAGTTAAATACCCAATTATTCAGAATTTGTTAATTAATATATACTATGATCTCACTTTTAAAGAAAAGATGGAATATTTTGTGAGTTCAACAGTTCAGTTCAACACTATTGGAGAAAGTAAATTAGAGGGGATCCTTGTTTTAGGATTTGTTTCTAGTTTAATTAAGATTATTACTCAGGTTGAGAAGGATGACATTCAGAAGTTTATTATTCAGAATATTCTAAGTAAGGATTCTCTTCCAGATTTTGAACTTGGGATTAATTACTTGGCGAATTGGATTGTTCCTCCATTTATTAGAAATGTATTATCAGTAGGAGCAGCAACAACATCACTAGGAAGTGGTGGTGGTGGAATAAAGATGCTTAACACGGGAGAAAATTTATTTGTGAATATTTCAAATTTAATTATTTTGGTTAATCTGTCCAAGAGGTTATCTTTGATTACCAAGTTCATTCTTTCCAGCTCCACAGAATTTCAATCAAATGATCGAGGTGAATACATAATTAATATGATCAAGCAAATCATATACCAGTCTTTTCCAGAAATAGGTAATATCTTGAATTTGCTGAGACATTATTTTAAGCAGGAGGGAGTTCAGGAAAGAGATCAGAAAGACGTTATAAGCAGCTTCTTTTCAAAAAGAGACCATTACAATAGCAATTCCTATGATTTCTCATCAATACAAAGTTTAGGAAACGCTAGTTCAATTGGGAATAAAGAATGTGGAAGAGAAGAGCAGTACGGAGAAAATCAAATAATTGGTGTTAATGAAGAAGAAGATGATGGGATATTTATTAATATTATAGCTTCAAAGAGTCCAACTGGAAAGGAGAAAAAAAGTAAAGTCAAGGGTCAAAAGAGTGAGGATGTTAATATGGGCTCTTCTTCATTAGATACTAAAGAAGTGGAAAAAGAAAACATTAATTCTAACATGGTTATTTTTCATTATATTAAGGCTAAAATGAGCTCTAGTCATATAATCAGCGAGTTTAATGAAAAGAAGGATATAGTTAGGTGCAAGTTTGAGATTCTTGAAATCATTTTGGACGCTTTAAAATCAGTTCTAAAAAGTTTTGGAAACGAATTTTTGTTAAGTATGGGATATAAGTTTGACAATACAAAGTTGATTTTGGACCGAGTATATAGAGAAAGTTACTTGAATGAAGAGTTTTTAAATAGTTTATCCACTTTAGAATATAAAAGATTCTTTGATAATTATCTTTATCAAATCATTTTGTATTCTCTCAATATTAAAAAACTTAAATATGATTGGAACTGTAATAAGTTTCTTCTATTCAAGTTTTTGGACAATTTAATTTCCATTATTATTCAGTATTACCAAGAAAATACCAACCAAAATGGTAAAGAGTCAGTTAATTGTATTACGAGTTCTAATATTAGTTTCATGGTAAAGTATTTCATGGGGATGTGGATCTCAATTGTGAGTAAGTTGAACAGTTCAAGACAAAATAGTGTATTTTACTATTTGGATTATGTAAGAAAAGATAATAATTTCTCAACTTTGGACTTAAATCTTTTATACTTTCAGCTAAAGCTATTATTGTTTGTAAATAAGACTTTATACAATTTTGAGATCTTAATAAAGGGATTTTTTGAGGATTATCTAAAAGAAGGAATACTCAGTAAAGACTTTTTGGAGAGAAACATGGATTTGGTAGTATTATTATTAATGATCAATTTACCAAGTAATAATAACTTAAGGGAGGATTCAAAAAGTATAATTGAAAGTCAGAAATACGAATTATTGGTCAGTATTATTAATTTAAAGGGAATGATTGGTCAGCTTAAGTCAGATTTGAACTTAGTAGAAAAGAATTACCAATTTAAGTTTGGTAATGTTAATGATTATATAGTTGACTTAATTGAGAGAAGATTGAGATTTGAGTTATTAGAGATACAAAGTCATGATAATAATACTAATAGTGATACCATTAAAAATAGCTCATTAAATTTTGAAATTGTAGCAAAGTCTATTCAGACTTTACTAACAAGTGTTTTCAACAATTGGGTACATTGTGATGAAGTTAGAGTTAAAATTCTTAAAAGATTTGAAATTACTGGGAAGATTATTAAGGATGAAATCACTTTTGTTAAAAATGTGAAATATTATTATAGATTAATATATGATACAGGATTTCAATCAGAGTTTGATATATCTGAAATAATTTCTAATTTTATTGCAATTTCTTTATGTTTGAAGGATAATAAAGAGAAGTTGAAGAGAGACGAATTTATTGAAATGGATAATAAGATTAAGATAATTATTTTGGAATTGAATTATTACCAGATGCAATTTTGTAGTTCAAGATCTGGACATAGATCTGAAATAGATGAATATGGAATGAAAATACAACCAGTTTCTTTTGTTAGTGGTGATTCAGTGAGAATTCAACAATTTTTGACAGACTTGGCAAAGTTAATTGGGGATTTGAATTTGAAAGAAGGACAGAATAGATCACAGCTATTAGTGAGTTCTTTTCTAGATATTTATATCAAGTTGGGACTTGGAAATAAGCTTCTTTTTAAATTGTTGTTTTCGAATGATTTGAATCTTAAAGAAATAATTACAAGTGGAAGTTATGAATTTTTGACAGATAGTAAAGAGAATGATCAATTAATTGGGTACTTTATAGATACTATTTTAGACAATATATCTAATTACGAATTAGTGTCAATAACCAGAGAAATCATTTTGAAAGAAATGGATAAGAAAGAAGGAATTCTGGGAATTTCTGGGAGAATCTTTTTATCTAGGCTTATACAAAAGTTATTTCAAGTATATATTTCTACAATCGAGAGAAATGATGGTGAAGAAGGGGCAAAAGAAGAAGGGTTGCAAGAAGAAGGGGATGTTTTTAATTGCTGTTTCTTCTTTGCTTTTGTTGAGTTGATAAAGATTTTAGTTGATCGTGACATTTTCCAGTATTACAAAGTTAGATTATATAGTTTTAGAGAAGAGAGGAAGCATAATATAAAGAGAAATAACTTGGAATTGAATATACCAATCGAGATTTTTGGGTTTAAGAGACATTTCAGGAAAAATGGTGGATTAATGGCAAGAGTATTTCTATATATTATGGTAAATTTCTTCCCTTATGTGTATTTGAGAACAGATGAGTTGGAAATGATTCAAGATGAAAAGTATTTAAATATGAAAGAAAATCACAAACTTATTAGTCATCAAAATGAAATAAATCAATTAGATCAAATAATTATAGAATCATTTCCGATTGGATATAAACTTATTTTGATTTTGGATAATTCTGAGTTAACTAAGTTCAAGTTTAGAGTAAATAAAAAAGAGTTGTTTAATGAAGAAATTAGTTTTACTATTGTTAAAAGTGCAACAAAAGAGTTGATTGAATTGTATAGCTTTTACAAAAAGGAAAGTTACAAAATTAAGAAAGAAGATTTAGATATTAATAATAGCAAAATTTTTAAAAAAGCATTCAATTCATTCAAGATTTTTCCATTAATAGTAGGAAATTTTGAAAAGTCAAGAATGAAATCTTGTATAAAAGATGGAAATCAGCTTTTGAAAGTACAAGATGAAAATGATCAGGAGTTTTGGGAAATATTGGATTTGCTAGTATTTAAGAATCAAGAGAGGAATCTAAGATTGGAATTTTCTTACAAAAAACGTGATATTTTGGTTAATTCAAATTTGATTTTTAAATTCTTGATCGATCTATATTCTAAATATAATAATAAAGTCAATGTTGAAAAAAATAATTTGGAAATAATTTCTGAGATTATATATTTGGGTTATTTACTATATTATGAGAACTTTGAAAATAATAAGGATGAAAAGAAGATTGTTTCTATTCTAATAGAATGTTATAATGTATTACTATTAAAGTTTCAAAATTTAATTTCTAAAAGTAATCATTTTTTTATAATACATTATTACTATATTATATTAATGCCGGTATTAATGGATAAATTAAATAATCCAATATATTATTGTTTATATAGTTATCTGATTCAGTTAAGGTATGAGAAAGGAGACGAATTTGGTTTAAAAGAAAAAAAGTGTTTGAATTTCATTTTGGATTTTAATGTGAATGAATCATTTTATGATTTATTGAATAAAGTAAAGGAAATGAAAGAATATCAAAATAAATATCCTATAGGATTTATAGAATCAAGTAAAACATTTATAAACAATAATAAGAGTATTTTGGATTATAATTATGTTAATAATAAGGAATTTGATTTACTTTCAATAATATTATTATCAAGTACATTGTATTTGGCAAAGATTAAACAAATGAGATCATTTAAATTTACAAGATGTATATACAATGAATTAAGTAATTTTGTATTATTAAAAATTAATCGTATTATGGTATTTTTAAACAAGATTCATGAGATTCTGTTTGATTACTTAAATGTTAATATTTTGAATTCTAATAATAGTTTTCTTAATAATAATAAAAAAAGACATATTATGGTATTATTTATTTTTATAGAATATTTGATAATATTAAAAGAGGATGGTAATAATAGTTTAAATATGATGAATAATAATATTGTTGATGAGAAATTCAAAGAATTGGAGAATGATCAGAGAATGGATTTATTATTGTCAAAAGAATATATAATAGATTATTTAAGAATAACAAAGATAGGCAAATTTCAAGAGAATAGTTTATATTATAAGATTTTAAATGAATCTAGAAATGTTGAATCAAGAATTGATGGATTTGAAAATGAGGATTATAATATAAATGGAAAAATATTTAAAAGTTTAATATTAGTAAATCACAATATGTTTTTGGTGAATAGTAAATTAAGGGAAACATTGACAATAGAAGAAGAAGGAATTAATAATATGAATGATAATGATAAAAATGATGATGAAATGATTAATCAGAGAAAGATGGAAAGAATTAGATTAGTAAAACATTGGTATCATTATTATTCAATTTATTTGAATAATTATTATATAGATTTTGAGAATGAGGAGATTTCAGAATTTAATTGGTTAAATCCAAATTTGAAGAAATTAAAGTATACATTGAATAATTTTCCATATAATACAAAATTAATAAGAAATTCTGATTTAGATTTTAATTTGAATATAAGAATAAGAAAATATAATGATAATGATAATAATAATGATTATTATATCTATGATTTGGGATTTGTGATTCCAATAATTAATTCAAGATTTAAATTGGCTTATTCAATATTGAGAGAGAGAGGTTTTCATAATTCAAAAAATAAGAATATAAACCTTTTAAATGAAAATATTAAGGGATTTGATGAAAAAATATTGGATAAGGAGGAAGAAAAAGATGAAGAAGGAAGGGATATTCGTACTTGTTCAGGTTTTGTGGAGAATTATAATCAATTGAGTGAATCAAGATTCTTTAGTAAAGTAATTGATAATAACTTTATTTGGTTGAGGAATTTTTGTAAAAATGGATCTCTTCAATTAGTTGTAAATTCTTTATCATGTACTGATATTTCTTTAAGATATTATTCTTATCAGACTTTGAGTCTACTTTATGAGATTATTAGTTTTCATTATAATAAGTATCTCCAGAGGATGAGAGATCAAGAAGAAAAGGAGAAAAAAGAGGAAGATAAGATATATCAAGATAAGGAGCATGAAGAAAAAGAGAATGATGATGAAGATGAAGAAGACGAGGAGAATGATGATGTAGATGAGGAAGACGAAGAGAATGATAAGGAAGAAGAGAAAAAAGAAATAAAAGAAGAGATAGAGACAATGAACAAGAGAAAGAGAAACAAAAAACAGAGAAAGAAACATATAAGGTATATTTTCAAAGAGCTTCCACAAGTATTTATGATTTTGAATACATTAAAGAATACTGTATCGGGAACATTAGTAAGTGAAGAAAAAGAGAAGAATTCTGATAAAGACGATGATAAGGACTTTGAAAGTAAGCATGAGGATTGCATCAGATTATCATCTTTTTTGACAAGATTTATTTCAGATTCTATTGAAATTATATTTGAACCAGAAAATAAGTTATTTAAACAAATTAATTACTTTATGTTATCTAGATCATTTTTGGACAGATATGATATTCCTCTATTATTTAACTTATTATATTCAGAGGATACGAATGACCATTTTATATACAAGTCTTTTATATTTAAAGAATTGGAAACAAGTATTGGAATATTAAAATATTTAAGAAATATTAAAGGTTTAGAGTTTAATCAAGAACATGATTCTATAAATAGAAGATTTATATTTCCAATATTATTTAATTATATTAAAACAAATAACATTTATTCTCAACATAATTACTTCGAGAATATTAAATATATTTTAAATATAATATTAAATATGATGAATAATAGAGAATCCAATATTATTTATCATTATTTAGAGAATATAAATCAGGATTTGGATTTAGATTTAGATTCAAGTTCAAGTTCAATCTTGGATTTAAATCTAGATGATAATGATGTAAATTCAAGTTTTCAAAATAAATACATTAAATTGATTAACAATTCTTTGATATTTTCAAATCCAAAAGTTGAGATTTTACTCAAAGATTTAGTAAAAAATACTAATAAAAGTAAAGTAATTAATCAAGAAAATAATTTACCTTCTTCTGTAACTTTAACAATACAAATGGTTAATCAATATTCACTACTAGATTTTATCAGAAATCTAATACAACAAATATCAATATCTAATTATAATAAATTAAATAATAGTAATAAAGATTATAAAGAAATTCTTCAGTTATTGATTAATATTCTACTAGTCATTACAAGTAATATGTTTAATGGTAATTTCATTAATAATTATTATGATAAAATTTTGTACAAGCTTAAATATTACAATAATAACAATTTGAATAAAACAATATTAAAGTTTCTTGGAGGATATAGTAATTCTTATTGGGTATTCCAAAAACTTTTGGCATGTATTAAATTGGCATCTAATCCAAAGATTTCTAAATTTTATGATAAAGGTGTTTTCTTTAATATATATCACATTTGGCTTAATTCTTATATCGGATTATTATATTGTAATAAATATCTATTCAAAGATTTTGAAAATCCTAAATTATTTAATGAATTAATTTCAAATTACCAAGAGGCCTTATCTAATTATTTGTTTGTATATAGATAAGATATAATACTAACATCTTACGTGTGAATAGTAAAAAAATAACAAATGATTCTAAAACTGACTAAATAATTTCAATTTGATTTAAATTAAACTCAAATAAGCTTAACTCAACTGAGCTCAGTTCATTCAATTAAAATTTGGAAATTTCAAATTGATGTACTTTTCTAATAGTATATCATTTTATTATCTTGTTGTCACGGTTAAAGTACACCAGTATTAAAAAAGTATAGATAGTTGTAAAAGCCCTAAGAAATTGTGTATATTCTCTTAAATTACTGTGCGCGCTCATTTGACTCATTTATTTTATCCCACCTATTTACACTGTTCATTTTACTCTACTCATTTATTTCGTTTCATTCATTCATTATAGTCGTACTTACTTATTTTGATTTTCTTAGTAAAAAATTCCTAGAAGCTAACTATTTTAGCAATAGGAGCAATAATCTAAAAATGACTTGTGATAATATTTATTATTTTATAGTAATTACAATAATTTTTATGAATTATTTTTGAGACAGCCCGCCTATTTAATAAAATTATCTATATAATTTATAAATAATATTCGGAACCTTCAAGTGTTGTGAAGCGGAAAGAGGGGAAAAAAAATTTTTCTTTACATCCAAAATAGGTAGAAAGGTTCATATTAGAGGAGGTTTCTTTGTAATTAAGCAAAGCAAACAATCAAGCACAAAAAGGCTGACAAATAGTTTGCAATTGGATTATTTTTGAGGGATATTGGAAATAGTAGTAAAGGGAAGAAAAGGAAGAAGAAAAAAAAAGTTTGAAAGTACAAGTAAAAAGCTACGGTACATATATATATATATATATACATATATTTATTTATTTATTTGTTTGTTTATTACCAAAATTTTTTCTGAAAATTAAATTTAATAGTTGTCAACTTTGGGATCATGGATACCGATTTTATGAATGTAAGAAGAAGCGCTTGGGCTGATGAAGATATTGATGACTTTGAACCTTCATTTGATGAGCCATTAAAAGGTTTTGAATCTAAGCCAGATAAGGATGGTATTAAACATGTGATTAGTTACATCAAAGATAGCAAGGGATCCACGATTAAGATCACAAAGAAAATTAAGGAAGTCAGGAATATTATCAAAATTAACAAGAATGTTGTCAACAGAAGACTAATTATGGAGAGAAATCTCGCAGACAGATTCAACTCTGATACAGATGTTCCAAAACTTGGAGACGAAATATCTATTGATATTCCAAAAAATACAGATTCTATGAACTTTCAAGACAAAGACAATGAAGATGATTATTATTTCATGGATCTTCCTGCTTCCAATAATAATAGGCTCTCAATGTTCAAGAAGTCTGGAAATAATTGTCCCTTCATTCTTGGTGATGAACAAATTGAAAAAATTACTTATGGACAACAAAGCAATTCTATTAATGACTTAAACTCATCTTTTACTGGTGGATTTGGGCCTAGTACTTCCTCTAACAATGGACTAAATCTTGGATTTGGGCCGTCCCTTGTTAATAAGGTCGGCATAAATGATGTTAAAACAACAGTCGGAAGTGGTATTATCGCTTCTAGTATTAGCTCTAGTAACAATGCTGGAATCAACCCTATTGGTGCAAACATTCCCATTAACAGTGCTAATAGATATCAGCCTCCATTTTTCAGAACCACCTCCAGTAGTGCCTTTGAAAGAGGATCAAATTTACAATCTTCACACAGAGATGACTGTACGGTCAGAGTTGCCAACCTTTCTGAGGATGCAACCGAAGAAGATCTCCAAGAATTGTTTAAAACTGCTGGAAGAGTTGTCAAGGTCTTTCTTGCTAAAAATAAAAATAATTCCAAGAACACAAAAGGCTTTGCATTTATCACCTACTCTAAAAGAGAAGAGGCCCAAAATGCTATTAGAAAACTTAATCGTCACGGATATGATAACTTACTACTTAATGTAGAATGGGCCAAAACTAAGGACAAGTAGACCAAGTCAGGGTCAAAGCCAAGCTAACCCCCTTGTTCACAATTCTAATAGCTTTAATATAATAATTTTATATTCATTAGTATAGTTATTTTCAATATTTAAATTTACAACAAAACCGTTTCTTTTCCATACTCTAAAAAATCGCTCACTTATTTAATTAATTAATTAGATATACTTATTACCTCTTTGTTCTACAATTTTCTATATTTTTATGCATACTATTCCAATACATGCTTTTGTGTGCACACATTTGTTTACATGTTAGCTCTACACCTAATTATCATTTACTCTCTTCTTTTTCTCTCTTCCTCTTTTCTATACCTCTATATTTGTACCATGGTATAGTCCATTTAATTATCCAAATATATGCTTGTATCTCCTTAATAAACCATAATTTGTACCACATGCTATTTCCATCCCATCGCTATCGTAATGTAATAAAACCACATCCTCTGAGTCATCATTAATATCATCGCAAAATATTGTGCCTAAACTAGATCCATCATATAATGAATGTATATATATTGCTTTTCTTAAAGAACTCTTATTTTTTGAACAAATTGCAATTTCATCGTCAATTAAAGGACAAAATGGCGCCAAAAGCCCATCTTGCTGATTTAAACAACTTGTATTCAATTCGAAAGTAGATATCTGATTTTGATTCTGGCAAGAACTACTTGTATGATTAATTGAAATGTAATTATTACCAGTTATTTCTTGCTCACTTTCAGATATTGTTTCGCCAGTTATAGTTGCTGACAATGATATACTATTGGAACTAATTACTAATGAAGAATTTTCGTTATTATTATTATTTGGTCCACATAAATTTGAGAAATATTTGGATGCTTGAATAAATTGAGGTATAAACACACTCATATAACTACTATTTTGATTGTTATTGTTTTCTTCATTTAAATGAAGCATATTATTTGTATCTTCATTCTCTTGCCTAAATTCATTAATTAATAATCCATTACAATATGTCATAATTATCCCTTTGCTAAAACAAACATTGACACAGTCAGCAGTTTGTATTCCTGGCAGTGAAATTCTGAATTTAACTTCCACTTCACCAAAATTATTACATGTCCAAACATTAATTTCATCAGTAGAGACAGTTAAAAAATTGGTAAAGTTATTAATTTCAGTAATTTGATCAAAAAAGATAAATGCTTTGGGATGAAAGTCTCTAGTCTTGGAAATTTTTTTGCTTGAATTTGTTAACAAATTCCATACTCTAATTGAACAACTTTCTTGTTTTAAAAGTAAATACTCTCTATGTAATTCTAAAAACTGTATATCTAACGATGATCTCAATTTTACTATAGTTTTTTCCTATAAAATATTAATAATTTTTTATGTTTACAATATTTTCATTTTGAATTAAAAATCAACTTACAAGGTATTCCCCATCTGATATATTGCATAAATGTGCTTCTATTGTCGAATATGATGGCTGTCTAATAATAATAGTAATATGAAAAAAAATCTAGTATTGTTGAGAAAACTTACCTAAAAAATACGACGGTACCGTCAGATATTCTCATTTCCAAAAAATTTTGACCTTTAATTTGATATAGCTTGTTATAATTACTCATATCCCAAAAAGTAAAATAGTCATTTTGTGGATCCGCTACTACTATTCTTCCATTTCCATCTGAAAGAAAAAATTTAATTTATTAAATCTTAATGAATATTAAACTTACCATCAAACTCAATAAATCCTGGATTTCCTACTTTAATTTGTTGGAATTCCTTTCCAATACTACTTGAGATATTTCTTTTTAACATTACATCCTCTATATTAAAAATAGTACAATTTAGCACTGATGGGTCATGATGAAATGCTATGACTATTGTATTATTCATCTTATTATAAAATAAAGATCTTATTGCTTTGTTTATTAGAAGTTGAAATTCGTATTATAATTTAATTTACTAATATTATTCCAACTTACTTTCTGATGGGGATCTATTTAAAATGCACAATACTTTATTATTATGCCTATTGTATGCTGTTCCTAAACCAGAATCATTTCTTTTTATATATTATTTTTTTTCGATTTTGAATAAATAAATTTAATTTGATTTAATTATTTAAAACTTACAATACAAAGAGTATCTCTTTACTAAATACAACTTCAATAATCTTGGACGGTTTACTTAATTTACAATGTCCACGTATTATTTGTGGTAAATCATTTGTCATATTAAGAATACTACTCAATTTCATCCTTTTGAATTCCAGCGTTTGTGATAATGTCGGGGGTATTCTAAACCCATTACTTTGTGCTCCTCCATAATATTTATTCTGTATTATATTTTTCACGATTGACAAATTAACTCTTTTGTTTGTAACATTGTAATTTCTTATGCTTTTCTTCTTTGTCATTTATTTGATTTTTTTTAACCTCTTTTTTTTAATAAAAAAAAATATTTATTCTAATTAAAACCTCTTTTGATTTTTAATTTTGATTTAATGCTTATTAGTTAATTAATCTATTCTCATTAATTTCCCTATTAAGATGCAATTATTTTTTAATAAAGAACAAAATATTTATTTTTTCAATTTATGTATTCTTTCTGTAATTAATATTTTTTTTAATTATTGTTGAAAAAAATATGTATATTTGTCACACTGATTATTTCTATATATTAAAACATTTAATTCACATATTAAATCTATTGTTCTGGCTTATTATTCTAATTCTTTTAATCCTATCTATTTAAAAAAAAAAATCTCTAGTGGTCAAAAAATGACGTGGCATCATTTATTTAAATATTTTTTTATTAAATATATTAAAATAACTTTCATGTGGATAAGAATTTAGAAAAAAATATTTTTTAGCTCAACATAAAATTATATAGGCAAATTAATTGATAAGTTTTAATCATTTCTATACCGGTGCTTGACAACTTGCATGCAAGCTTGCATGCATATTACAAAAAATTGACCCGAAAAAATAAATGGGAAATATAGAAGTAAAGAGAGGAGAAGAAAATAAGTTTTTAATCTTTTCTTCAGGTATAAAACAGTTAATCTAAACTAATTTTTGTGAATAGAAAGTCTTGAAGGGAAGTTTAACTTAAATTATTTTTTAATCAAAAAATCTAAATGATTATTTGCAACTGTTAATAATAAAAATCAAGCTAAAATGGCGGTAACACGAGATTAATAATATTTTAATTAATCAAAATTTTATAATAATAATAATAATTTTTTTTTTAATGAAATAATATCAACATTATTGTTTGTATAATAAAGGAGCTAATCAAGCAGATAAAATGGAGTCTTTAGATGAAGTGGTTCACGAGAAATTTACCTATGTTTTTATTCCTTATCATGACTCTGACAAAATAGAAGTTAGAGAATTTTCTGGTAAGGAAATAAACTTCAAGAATTTAATGCGCTCACATTTTTCCACTAAATTAAGAAGTAGTGAAGTTTCTAAGCTTCAGGAAACATTTAATAAAGAATCAAAAGCTTCAGAAGAGCTTGTTGAACAAGCAATATTGAATAGCCAGAATTACGAAATTATTAGTCTAGTATTGCCAAATAAAAGTAACAATTTTACAGCAACAAATGCATATATTGATTCAATTGGAAGAATCAAAGAAATGCCCATTAATCCAAGAGCATCAAAAATTTGCTCAACTGATGTAAGAGGAGACTGCTTTATTTCATCATCATTTGATGATGAATATGTATTTAAGAGAGTGAGCTTTGGTGAGGAAGAATATAACAAGCTCTACAAGAATCCTCCATCTGCAGCAAATAGATGGGATGCTTCCAAGATCTCGACGATGCTAAATAACCCAACAGATTTATTAAAAAGTAAAGAAGAAGATAAGATTTTAAATAGATGTGAAAGTTGTAGAAAAGAGTCGGAAAAGACTCTACTAATTTGTAGTAGGTGTAAGAAAGCAGCATACTGCAATGTTGATTGCCAAAGAAAGGATTGGAGCTATCATAAACAATTTTGCAAATGATTAGAAAAGAAAAAGAAAACTTACAGTTAATTTATAGAGATAGCCATTAATGAAGACTAAAAAAAACAAAAGGTAATGTGTATTATCCTTCTTTTAGTTATTATTAGTATGAATTAAAATTAATTCAAAGCTCATCACGAGCAGTATGTATCCAAATAAAGTCTAAAATAGAATTAACCTCTCTTTCTCCATCAAAGTCAATTGGATTAACTTTGTCTTTCTTTTTGTACAATTTTATTGTTGGGAATCTAAAGATTTTCCCACCAATTTGATCATCTGGGATGAAATTTGCTGACATGTCAATCTTTGCAACAAGAACATTAGTTTTCGATGTTACAATGTTAGCAACCTCATTGTATATTGGGTCAAAAGTCTTACAATGCCCGCACCATGGAGTATAAAATAAAACTAGTACATCCCTACTAGAATCATATACTATTTCTTTGAATGTATTGCCAACTAAAATAAAGACTGGCCCACTCTGTTTTGAAGGAGTTACTTGGGAGTGATAAGTAATATTTACCATTCCTGATTTTACTTCATCTATAAAGTCACTAATAATATTCGGTGAAAAATTAATTGAAGTGTGGTTATTTAAAATAATCCAGTTAGATTCATTGGGTTTTCCTATTGATAGGATCTCTGCATTATTATTATTATTACTACTAATACCACCAATACTAGCACCAATACCTGTATTAATGTCTAAATTACTTAGATAAATTTTCGGTAAATCTAAATGATACTTTTTTGGAGGAGATACATTGAGATCATTAATCATAATAATTGATGGAAGTAAGTCATCATCAATATGCAGAAAGTCCATAAACCTACGATTAGTTGGACCTTCGTTTCCAGACATTACAAATAATGGCCTTTCTTCAAGATATCTGTTAGATTTGTCAGCCTTTTCGTTTCTAATAGCTATAACTCTTTGTAAAATACTATAAAATTGATAAATAATTGAAGACTCTTTATTAAGTTCTTCAATGTAATTTTCACTATTTCCATTGAATATTAGTAATAGTATTGGACCACCGTAATCAATTAAATTACCTATAGTGTCTTTATTTAAGAATATAATATTTTCTTGTTTATAATAATCGATAGTATTTAAGATTAATGCTTCTTCTTTAAAAGGACCATTAATTGTTTTAACATGTTTTCCAGAATTAAAGAGAAGTATTTTCGACTTATTTTCATTGTTTTCTATTATCTCTGTAATATTAAAGTGAATTTCATTTTTGACTAGAAAATCTTTGTTAATTAATAAACTTTTTTTAAGGTCGTTATAATTAGCTTCTCCAAAAATAACATCATCATATATTTTACAAATATCAACAACCAACAGATATTCTGTATTATTATATTTATTTTGAGATTCAAATTCATGTAAATATATTACTGAGTATCCACTAATTTCCAAAAAGAATCTAATATTATCTATGGTTGAAAGTTGAATCAATTGTGACTTTGGATTATTTTCTAATCTAGTAATTTGTTGTATTATCCAAGAAATAACTTTCTTATGATATATATTTCCATAGAAATCAATAATTTTTAATTGAAGATTTTTTTCTTTTTTAACTAATTTAATCGTTGGATAATCCAAAACATTTAACTTCTTTGATAAGTTTGGGAATTCTGGAACATTTACCAAACCTATCAATAGCTTTTTTGAATAAAAAAATTGATTAGGATGTTCAGCAGGAAAATCCTTAGAATGTTCAAAATAGTCGACCATTTCATGTATTTGACTTATAGCTCTTTTACTCATTCCACACCATGGTGCTGTAAATAGAATTATTAGATAGTCATTTTCAGTTAATAAATTTTCAAAAGATTCATCTGTTTTAATAGTAACAATTTCAAATATTTTATTAGTTGAGTTAGTACTAACATTACCAGTGTTAATGGTAACTTCTTCCAAATAAACCCCTTTTAGTGATGTAAAGTTTGATTCTATAAGTGGAACAGGATCTTCTGTATTATCTTTATTTAATTTGTTATCATCTAAATTTAAAATCTTTGTAGTTGAATTGAGTGTATCATTCAATCCAGAAGTATTATTTGCAATTGCATGTTTGGTTTCGAATGAGAATAATAAAAAAAGTAGTGAAGCTATATATATTATAGTAAATGGAGTGGTTGAATGATTTATGTTATCAAAGCCCCACATAATTTTTCGAGAGGAATTGTCAAAAAGCTTTGATTTGATGGATAAGAATAGGCATATATTCAGTACTGATATTTTAGAGTAAATAGAGACAAATGCAAACCATTCAGTCTAATTTAACTTTTCTTATTTCAGATATATACATATACATATATATACATACACTTTTTTTTTAGCTGAAATATTTCAATTTTCTCTATATTTGGTCAAAATATATTAATATTTAATAAGTTTTGGCGGCACTGGTGCCGCCACATGTCGATTTGATTGATATGTAAAATATTAGCAATTCAAAAGAAGAACAGAATGAAGAAACCGGGGGACCACACTAAAGATTTGTATTGTTACGTTTTTTTCTTATATAAAATGAAAGGGGGTGTAGTCTACAGAGATGAAGAGGGAAGAATTATTGACAAAGAGTTGTGGTACGAAAAGAAAATAAATGAAAAGAAAAGGTTGAAGAAAAGCAGCACTAATAACAAAAATAAGTTTAAAAAAAATCCTGAGTTTGTTAAGTACAGTGGTGGTATTATTCAATATGAGGAATCCAAGAGAAAATATATAGATAAGAAAGAATCGTTACTAGAGGACGAAATAATAGATGGTGGGCGTTATTACTTAAGTAAAAGTTATGATGATGAATTAAGGAGAAAAGATATTTGGGATGACCCAATTAAACTAATAAGTACACAAGATAATAGTATAAATAATGTTGGTTTGAGGAGTGATTTTGTTGATTTGGAAGCTAAAAAGCTTAAGTGCAAATTTATTAGTCCTCAAAATAGGTTTTCAATTGAAAGCGGCTATCGTTGGGATGGAGTTATTAGGGGAAATGGCTTTGAAGATAACTATTTAATTCAAAAAAATGAAAAAAGTAGCATTACATATCATATTGATTGATTTTATTTTAAAAAAAATTATTATTTAGAATTAACATATTAATATAAATTTATAAATTTTTCTTTTCCACATAAAACATATTAATGCCGGACACGTAATTAAAATTTAACTTGCATTTTAATTTGCATGTTGCATGCAGATGCTAAAAAAAATGGTCCACATAAAAAATATAAAATAAATAATTGGCTATATAATTTAAAAAATACAAATTAAAACTTTACTAAGAATTACTATTATTTTTATATTTATTTTAATTATCCTTTTTTTGAGTTATTAAATCAGTAATATTTAAGCAAGTACAACTATTTAATGTAAAATTATCGGGGAAAAAGATAATTAACAAATCACTTGATATAATTTAATACAATTAAGTGTTGAAGAAACACAATAATAGATAAAACAATAAAATAGTAATAATAACAATAATACTAAATAATACTGTTGAAATATTTCAATTAAAGTATAATGCATATGTATTTATAATTTAATTAATTAATATATATATATAAATATATACATTTATGTATATATATATATATTATATATTAATATGTAAATTAACAGAAAGCAATTTATTTGGAAAACTAGTTAAAAATGGGACTATTTAAATGGAGGAAGGAACCAAAAAAGATAGTATTTCAGAATAAGAGAAGAAATACAATCAATTATGTAATTGAAAATTTGGAAGAAAACGAGAAAAATTGCCGGAAAGAATACCATGAGGACTTTTTTGAAAACAATATTAAAGAAAACTTGGCAATTAATCGTTTCATAGAAGATTTAATGTTAAAAAAAGAACAGATTGAAATGCAACAAGCAGATGATGACAATTTTTTTCCACAAAAGAGCAATTTTTTATGTTTAAAAGAATATATGGTGAATTTGAATAATGAAAGAAATAATGAATATATGAATTTATTACTAAATGATTCAGGCAGACATATTTATTTAAGTTCAAACAATTCAGAAGATTACAAATTTTATTCATTTGATTATAATATAGATGAAAATAAAGATTTTTCAAATTTGGAATTAGAATGTGCAAGTAATCTAGAATTTTCTAAATTAATGATGAATTCAAAACTTAAAAATATTATTGTGGATTTTCCATCAAAATTTAAAAATTTTGGTGGAAATATATCAAAATCGATTTCGTCTAAAAGATCTGAAAAATTATCGGGGTCTCTTTCGTTGAGTAATATTGACATTTCAAAAATAAATGATGAAGAAAATGATAAAGAATTGGAATTATTATTTCAAAAAATAAAAAAATTCATGAGAGAAAAGTATGGTGAATATAAAGGATTATTAGAAGAAGTTAGTTTATGGGAGGAAAATGGAAATAAAAATGGAATCAGATTTTATAAAAAGAAAGACAATAATAATGATGCTTATACAACAATTAGAGGTATAATTGATATAGATATGAACAAGGAAAATGAATTATTTTATGAAAGCTTACGTAAGAAAAAAATTACAAATATAAAAACTAATTACCATTTAAATGATTTAATATCATCAAAAGATTTGATTAATTATATTTGGGAGACTGATCCACTTTCATATGATAATACTGTCGATAAAAGTAATAGAGTATACACATGGGATGATAGAAATCCGGGATACTGTATTTATTATCATTCGTATAAGGGAGCGCTTGGAGTTCAGGGTAGAGATTTTATGTTAATTGGATATAAAGATGTAGTCAATAATAATAGGGATCAATTTTCATCGTGTGAAATTTCTAATTTGGCAACTTTATCCTCTAGTTCTCCGAATCGATTAAATTCTCCAAATTCCAATTCAAACAATAAAAGGATGATCATAAATAATATCTCACCAAGTAGGTTAAAAATATGGTCAAAAAAGAGTAAAAAAAATCTTAATAATGGTAAAATTTCAGCACAAGAAATTAACTCGAAAATCGAAGATTCAGCATTCTTTATTTCATCTGATTTATCAAAGGAACTAAGTGATGATAAAAAATTTCATTCATTGATACAAAATATTTATAATCCTTCTTTTGTAAAGGCAAAGTGTTATTTGAATGGTGTAAAAGTTGAAAAATTACCAATCAATAACAATATTATTTTGAGGATGGATATATTATGGATTGGTGATTTAAATGGTAAACTTCCTGAATTTTTGAAAAAAACACTGCTTTCATCATCTTTAAGTACTATGAAAGTACTAAAGGATAAATATATTGAGGGGAAAAAGAATGAATTATTAAATATAATCACAAATTAATAGTAACAAAACTAATTCATTTTAATGATTAAACTTTAAAATAAGGATGGTATTGTAAAACATTTTTGAAATGTGTGTGTATTAAATAGTGAATATAATAGAATATTATTAATAATAGTCCAAACCAATCACATTAATTAATACAATTTCATTTTCATTACTTACTAATAATATATATTTTTAAAGCATAAAACCTAACATCATACCGAATCCAAATAATGAAATACTATTTCTATTTGCTTCAAAGAATTTCTTCATTTTCTTTTTGAGTTTTTGGTAGTCAAAATTATCATTTTTATAATCAAAAATAGATTTCTTAATATTTGAATTTAAAAGGCCTTCTTTAAGTGGATTAATAAGTTCATCATTTATTTTTTCTTTACCATATTTCTGTCTCTAAATTAATATTTTCGATTATTAAAATTATTTGCTATTAAAAATCAAAATAGGAATCAACTTACCAATAAAATATATATAATAGAACCAGTACCAGTAACAATGAGAGTTGTTTTAATCATTTTTCTGCAGAATATTGAAAACATTAGTCCACCATAAATAGGGCAAAAATATCTCAAAATTAAAGTAACTTTTTCTCCAAAGGTCTCTAAACTAAGTCTATTAATTTCCTCAAAGCTTGAAGCTTGGAAGATCTTTTTAATCATCTCTTCAATTTTGTTATTTTTTATTTCCATAATATTTCTTTTATCTTTTTTAATGATAGTAACAATGATAATAATAAAAATAGTTAATTACCAATTTCAAAAAGAAAAATAGATTTGAATATTGAATGATTTTGCTGTATAGTTTTTAATTCAATATTTAAAAGGATTTAAATTAAATTTAAAAATATGTTGATTTTATTTTTATTTTTAAAATGATTCTAGTTTATTTCATATTTTTTAACTAATTAATTAATTATATAATTTTTTCCACATGCAAAAAAAAAATTAATAACGTTATAGTGAAAATATTTTTTTTTGTCATGCAATAATTTAATAAAAAAAAATATTTCTAAAAAAACCATAAATTAATAAATTAAAATTAAAAAAGATATTCAAGAATAGAATTTAATTATTTATCAGATCCAGGGAAAGAAAGAAGAAATTATAATGAAGAATTTGATTGATATGAAAGATAAAAATGGAGATTTAATTAAAGGTAATTTTACTAGAATAAATATCCAATACAATTTCATCAAATTACATTAAAAATTTTGAAATAAAAATTTAAAACTGTTACCCACCGTTTATGTACCAAAAATATATCCACTAATATTTAAAACTCATAATAATAAAATTGCACCGAACTTACACAGCCAACAAAGATTCATTCATACAAGTGATTGTGGAAATGCACCAAAAGCTAGGTGAAACTTTTGAATCAAACTTTAACAAAATAAGGTGAGTTTTAATTGTTTAAAAATAAAAAGAAGATGATTTTCCTTTTATTTTTATTCAATTATTTGTATACGTCATTAATTTATTGTATGCGACTACGACTGCATGTACTTCCCGCCCACAGAGAAATCAATTACAAAATCAATCAAGATATTGAACAAATACAAGTAAGTTTTTACTATTTAACACAAACTACTTTCTTAAAGAGAGGAGTTTGATTAAATAAATTCTAATGGTGTTGTGAAGTATATTGATATAGAAAACTAAACAGGAAGAAGAGACAAAAAAACTACTCCAATGATATGTTCAAAACTATTATTAAAGAACTACTGACAGCTACGAGGCTTAATAAATTGAATTTGCAAAATAACAATTTTCTATATCAATATTTTACCGCCCTATCACTTAAATCACATTCACTATTCTTTTTAATGTTTTATTAAAATTGCTTAAAACTATAAATTATATATTGTAAATTAAAGAATCTAATCGCTAATGAAGAAAAAGTCCAAAAAGATCTCCAAGAAAGAAACTCGGTCATTAATAATGTATTGAACGACTTTATGAATACTATGCAAGCTACCATTAATGATGGATCATCCAACAAATAGAAAACTCTTATAACTGTATCATTATTATCATTTCTATTTCTACAATAATCCTTGGCTTTGTAATTTTTTTTCAAGTAAGTATCGGAGTATATCCACTCTTTACCTATTCCAATACTTACGGTAAATTTGTATTTACGGCTTCCTCCCCATTCTTAATACTCTCAACTTCCTCATTGATAATTGGTGCCATGATCTGATTTGAAATACTATTAAGGCTATCTTCTCTCTTTTCTCCTTCTCTTCCTGTATTTACGCTCGTGTTTGTATTACTCTCATTACTAGCTTTTGAGCCTGCATTTGCTACAATAGTGCCATTTGCATTACGATGACCAGAAATGCTTATATTATTATTATTTCCTCCACCACTTCTTAACACTGCCTCTCCGCTATTCACAGCATTCAATCTACACTGAATGGCTAATTTCTTTGCCTCATTGAATCCATACTTTTTCACATAAAAATGTCTTGAATGTCTTTTTCTATTCTGGTCGTACCATTCTGCCACCCACTCCTGATCTCTTGTCTTCCAGTATACACCAGGAATCCCTGATTTATAACTAATTCCTCCTAGATTCCTCTTTTTGGGAGATATTATAGCTTTCATTTTTGAAATTGAAGATGATGCTGGAGTTGAAGAAACTGTCGGAGCTGTAGACTCTGTAACGTCCAAAATATTGGATGAATCTTTTATCATCGAAAAACTCGTAGAATTTGAAGAAATGGAGGAATCCACTGATGAGGATGTCACTGATCTTGAAATCTTTTTCTCATCCATTACATTATCCGCAATATCACCATTACTTCTGCCATTATTTCCAATGATGTTTATATTGCCACCACCTATGCCACCACTATTACCATCAATGCTACCGTTTACATAATTATTTAGAAGGCTTTCATTAGTTACATTTGCATTATTTTCAACGCTATTATTACTACTATTACTATTATTGTTGTTAAAGCTCGAGCTTCCAGAAATTAAAGGCTCAAAAGATGTCAACAAGTTACTCATTCCTTGGTTATAACTCATTATTTCTTCTTTTAATGAGTCAATTTTTTCCAGGCTCATCATAGCTTCGCCCATGTTTGCATCACTTCTAGGAATTAATACTCCACTTTCTTGTGATATTATCTTTTTAATCATTCCATTAATGTCCATATCAGCACTATTATTTTGCTGACCTTGAGACTGAGTTTGATAATGACTTTGATTCTGAGCTTGACTTTGAGTTTGACTCAAATGACTCAGTAGTACGCTTTCTGTCAAATTTATTGGAATATTCTGAAATTGATCCAAATGATCCAAAGAGATGGATCCGAAGTTATTATTACCAATAGGTAGCAATTTATTAGATCCCACTAGGTTTTGTAATATGTTATACATATATTGATTATTTTGATTATTTAAATGATTAAAATGAGTATTTCCAGAATTAAATGTATTATTAATCACTCCATTAGCTCCACATATTTGATTTATTCCAAATATATTTGAAAAATTCACATTATTCAAGTTTGAATAGTTACAAAAATATCCTCCAGCTCCACTATTAATCCCACTACCTATTAATAAACTATTCATCATTTTATTCTTTGCCATTCCTTCAGGAGCAGAATCATTTAGAATTTGAGAGGGTGATAGATAATTCAAATCAACAGAATTCAACGTATTTAAAGATGGTGAATTATTACAATGGCCATTGGTATTGTTGTTATTATTGTTCTTAGTCGTGAGTCCTTCAGAATTATCACCAAATAATTGCTGTTTTAACATATTACTATAGTAGCTATTCAAATAGTTGGAAATCATAGAATTAGTATTAACATTCATGTTATTAGAGTTACTTATATTACTTGGTTTTGAACCATTTAATACCCCACCTCCATTCAAAAGCAACATATTTGACAGAATCATATTGAAATCAGTTACCATATTTGTACCGATATTTCCAGTTCCAGCTCCAAAGGTATTACTATTCGTACCTAGGGCTCCATTAAAACTACTATTATTAGTTCCAGTATTAGTATTATTATTATTGTTATTATTACCAGCAGGCGAATATTGCATTAATTGATTTAGAAATAACTGATAATTACTATTTTGCACAAGTGTTGAGGAATTTCCTTCTGTAGAATTGTTACTATTGTTAAATAAACCGTTTAGAGCTGAGAAGACAGGACCATTCAAATTAATTAATGAAGAACTACTGTTGCTGCTATTGTTAATACTACTATTACCACCACTATTCAAGGGATTCATTATTCCAGAAGTGTCATAATTGTTTAAAATATTATAACAAGAATTTGTAATTCCTGAAGAGCCAGGGTAATTACTATGATACTTAAATTCTTTATTATTAACATACTCAACAACATTATCTCTCAACTTCTTTTCATTGATTAACTTTACTCTCCATTCTATTGCCTTTAATCTAGAAATATCAATTCCATCCTCACCAATTTCATGAGGAAAAGACTGAGTACATGTTTCATGCGTTATTGAATCTAACCAAACTCCTATCCATACTTTATTTATTGGATGCCAAAATATTCCCTCGTACTCAGTATCTTCTTTTAAATGTTTCATTTCTTCTATTAGTAGTCCAATACCTTCATCACTCATACTATTCATAATTTTTTGTATATTCTTTTTTTCCATCAAATTCGTAACAATTGATCTATCCTCCTTTAATAAATATTCAGGTCTTTCGTATTCCGTTCCTCCATACTTTGTAACTCTCATTCCTTTTATTCCCCCAATATAATTATGAGAACCTATTGCTGTTCCAACTCCGGTTTCACTCTGATGACTACCCATATAGCAACCCTTATTCATATTTAAATACATCTTCCCCGTGAGACTAGTTTCATGCAACTTTCTTGCTGTTGCCTTTCCATTTTCAATTGCGTCAACTCTTGACTTTATTGCCATTTGCTTTGCATCTTCAAAGCCATATACTCTTGCTGAAAAGCCATGGGTAATTCTTCTTCCTGAAATAGAATCACTCCATTGAGCAATCCATCTTTGACTGCTCTCCTGCCAATAAACTCCAGGAACCCCACTTTGGTGTTCTGCTCTTCTTAATCTGGTTCCAGTTCCTTTTTTAGTGGATACAATAGAACTATTAAAATCTTTTCTGCCAACTTCCATAGTCGTAACACCCTCCTCGCTATTCTTTTCTTCATCTGATTTGGATTCTTCATCATTAATAGTTTCGTCTTTATTAGCAATATTGCCTTCTTGATCCTGAACTTCAGCATGATTTTGCTCCATAGAAGCATCATCAATGACATTATTTGAATCTTCCAACTTTCCGTTACAATTTTGATTTGGTAATTCCACAGCCTTTTCAACATGAGCTTTGACTTGTTGAATTTTATTCTTACTTGTTTCAACTTGGTTAGACTTATCAAAATTTTCACCAATTCCACATGTTGGTGTATCTTCTTGTGTGGAGTCCATTGTAGTATACTGGCTCCAGTCCACAATTTCTTTATCGATAAAAACTTTTTCTGTTTCTAATTTTTTCTCCATTTTGTGAATTCACTCAAAAATTTGCTTTATTTAAATATCAACAATTACTACCTTATAATAATGGGATAATTTATAAATTCCTTAAGTATTCCGTATTTTAACTTGCAAGGCTAATAGCTTAATGACTAATTTCTCCCCGATTGCTTTATTTGTTACTTTTTTAAATCTGAAATTAATCTTGCTTTCAAACAATTCTTCACAAACTCTGCTCTTTACTATAATTATCTTAATAATATTTACATATGTATATATATAAGCATATATATATGTATATATGTATATATGTATATGTACACATATACTTATTCCTAGTTTTTTTGCTTAATCCATATTAATTCAATTAGTTTGTATTCTTCTTATATATAAGTCTTTATTCTTCCCTTATTGTTCTACAAGTTAGGAATAAAGAAGCGTCTTGATTATCGCCTTTTTATGCTGTTTCGTTTTTTTTTCGTAAATTTCTTTCAAATATATATTTATATTCTGTTAAATATAAATTAATATTTAGTCATTTAATGACGAACTGCACTTTTATCCACGATTTACTTCTATGTTAACATTTTTTTAAACATTTCTGCATACCTCGTGCCATGTAAACATACTATTATTATTACTCTTTCCTACATTTACTGCTATTTTAGTATTATTTCTTTTTTTTTCAGCATTTTAACCTCACATGCGCATGCAAATGCATGCAAAACCTACAATGTGGGTAAATAATAATTCCACGTATGGCGGGAACCTGAAGAAGTTATAATATTTAAAGCAAGGTATAAGTTAAAATAAATTTAAAGGTGAGAATATGACTTTAGAAAAAGAATTGGGGAACCCCGTGATAAATTTAAAATTCCAGTAATTTTACGATTCTAAGCTACGATTGATTAAAGCTCTGCGGACTGATTCCCATCTCTAATGGACGATTGTAAATTAACTCCGATATCAACCGAGTAATTAATAAAAGTAGCGATAAAAACGATGGTGAATATAGTGAAAAAAGTGTATTTAATAATTTTCATACCAAAACCAAATGGCCCACGGCTTTTATTATTTCTAGCTTTAGTCACTTGTTTTTTATTAGACCTTAGGGAATTTTTTCTAGAGTTGACATTTAGTACAGAGATGGAATAGTCAGCTCCAGCTGAGATAATGTATTCATTAGAATTGAAAAATTGTAGACCAGTAACTGGGAGCTCGTGGAAAATTCCTTCTTTAACTGGAGTTAGCTCGGTCAAATTATTTTTGAATATTTTAATTAGTCCTGTGTTAGTACCTACAGCTAAAAGGTTATTATCATCAGAAATAACTAGTACAGAAGATGGTTTATCACAAATCAAATTAGAAGCAATCTGAGCAAATACTATACGGTTGTTTGGATTCTCATTTGCATTTTCTTTAGATATTTTCATATTCCAAACTGTTATAAAAGATGAACCTCTAACTTCATGCAATAACATTGAAACAATATACTGTTGTCTATCATTATTTTTCTGTTTTCTAGGGCTATTTAACCTTCCATTCTCAATAAAACGGCATTGCCTCACTATATAATTCCCATTCTTCATTGGTACTGTGAATTTTTTAAAAATCTCTCCAGAACTATAGTTATGTACGATAATTGTACCGTTTCTACTAGATGAAATTATGAATTTATTATCTGAAGATATGTCCAAATCCAAGATTTCATTTTCGTGACCATGGAACTCTTTCATTGCTAATGGAAAGATTTCTTGTTTATTTTCTGTCTCAGTATTCAATTCCCAAACACGGACAATATTATCAGTACCACCAGTAATTAAGAGTTTTCCATCTTTTGAAAATCTACAGACATTTTGTTTACCTTTCTTACTTTCATCCCAAACTGTTTGAAATTGAAGATACATTCTAATTGACTTTCCTTTCTTTCCTTCTTCTATATAAAACAGTATACAGCATTCTTTTATCCCACCTGCTACTAAATTTAACTTGTTATTAAAACACATACTATCTAATACTCCATTCTGTTTAGTTGTATTGTAAATAAATTTCAACATTAAAGAACTTTCAGTAGAAATTTTGTCATTTGCATTTAATTTTTGACATTCTGTCTCACAATTACCTAGTTCATATAATTCTATCTGGTCTTCTATCCCATAATCTTTTCCTCCACCTCCTCCACTTAAAATAATGGAATCTCTTGTACAACATAATCCAAAAATGGGATAATCCGCATAATATAATGGCATTATTATGGGTTAGTTTATATATTCTACTTAATTTCAAACTTTAATTACTAATACATAGGAAAAATTAGCTAGTTTTATTTGTTAATAATTTTCCACTCAGCCCAATCTTTCCTTTTATTAAATAACAGATATTAGTAATTACGTAAATAAGCGTGTATATATTTATTTATTATTTATAAAAGTTTGTAAATATATAGTATTGTTAATGTTTAATTTAATTTCCTTTTTTTTCCGTCAATTTTCCTCACACCACTTTGGATCCTTTCATTATTAGGTTTTAGCGGGCTCATGCAAATAGTTATATTTTATAGAATTGAGTTATTTAAATTTTATAATTAATATTTATAGATAAATTTATTTTTAAATTAATGACAATAGTCTCGTTGTTAATACAAGTTATAATTTGATTTTGATGCTTGTATATGCTTTTAACAAAGTTACAGGTTCATGTATATATTTTTGAACAAATATAAATGAAGCTACCATGTGGGATATTATTTGTCGGGACAGGTGTTTCAAGTTCAGTACCTTTATTACATCATGCATTAAATTCAGAAAATTATAAATGTTTATGTAGCTATGTTGGAAAGAAAGAAAGTCCATTTGATATGGCAAAGAATACTAGAAATAATGTTTCAATTTTAGTTAGAATTCCGAATAAGCAAAATACAGATAATGGGGATGATGATTGCTATAATATATTAATAGATTTAGGAAAGTCGTTCAGAGAAGCAGCTATTTCAGTATTTCCAAGTTATAACATTTCAAAAATAGATTCAGTTATTCTGACTCACTTTCACAATGATGCAGTTGCTGGATTTAGTTCAATATTACACTTTCAACAAAAAGAATCTTTAATTCCAATTTATTTGAATTCAGAAACTTTGAATTTTGTTAATAAAAGACACAATAAAATTATTAATAACTATGCATTTGAGGATAATTTGATCAATTCAAAAGATTTGAAACGCAGATATGAATTAAACGTTTTTGATATTTACAATGGTAAAGCAGAAAAATGTTTAAATTCTGATGATCTTTCCAACATTTTGGAAAATTTTAATAAAGAATCAAAATTGAATAATAATAAAGAATTTATGAAAATTGAATTTTTTATAAATAATATTAAAGTAACAGCATTTCCAATGAATCATGGTAGCTGTATATGTATGGGATACTGTTTTCATTTTGAAGACCGAAACGTCATTTATATATCCGACTATACATTTCCAATGCTAAATAGTTCCCTTGAATTCTTAAATTCTATTAAGAATGAGAAAAAATCTACACTCATTTTGGATTCCATTTCATATAATAAAATAAGTAATGCACATGCAAATATCTCTCAATCTTTGCAATTTGTGCAAGAATTCTCGCCAGAATATGTTTATTTTGTTGGTATGTCATGCTCTGTTGAACATGATGAGACAAATAAAATTTTAAGTAATGAATTAATCAATCTAAAGAATGATGGTAAATGTATTAACACAATTTCCATTAGATTAGCACATGATGGTTTATTCTTACCTATATAATAAATTAATATTTTATAATTACTTTGATTATTTTTATAATTAAATATTGAAAAATTCTACAAGTTCAAATGAATACTGATTTTATTACTTTGATGGCATGATTTGGAGAATTTCCTTTGTTTCTTCCTTTGATACTTCCTTAAGTGCTTTGACAATCAATAAGAATTCAGTTGCGAGCTTTTGTATTTCAGAATCTTCTGCACTCTGTGGTGAAACAAACTCGATCTTTGCTCCTTTACTTTGAACGACTTGAGCAGCTTCACTGTGTGCTGAGATATTTTCCATCATTTGGTCAGTGTTCTAAAACAAATAATTAAATATTAATTAATTTATTAATTTAATTTTTAAAAAAAGTTTTTAAATTCAACTTTACCTCAGAAATATCTTCGTTTAATTTATCGTGTGCTTCTTTTGCCAATGCCATCGGATCAAACGCTGCTAGAAACATTGTGGTAATTGGCCGTGCATTTGTAGCTCCAAAAAATGCAACCATAATTATAAATATTATATTGAAAATCTTCATGGTTTTTTAATATAAAAAAAAATAAAATCGATTGATAAATTAAATAAATTATAAATAGTTAATTATTAAATCAATTCTATAGTCAATAACAACTATTCTCTCTTCTGAATTACTAACATTTTTTTTTGCTTGAGTTTCTATACCGGTATCAATAGTCCACATTAAAATACTTGTAATAATAATGACGTGTACAATTAAGTTAAATATTTGCATTTTATGCATGCGCACATGCATGCTATTTATGTGGAAAAGACTTTGCATGCAAAAAAATGCAAATTTTCAAAGTATTTAGTTGAAGAAGAATAAACTATTTTGAGGTAGAGAATCAGCTAAAGATTTGTGTATCTAGAATTTTTTTGGGATAAAATTGAAAAAAAAGAGATGAAAAAAGAATATAAAAGTATATACAATGAATTAAAACACAAGTTAAATGTAATTAAAAAATTATGAGTGAATAATTGGAATTAGTTGAGAGTCAAAAGAGACTGTAAATTTTAGATTGTGGAATTTAATGCTTTTTTCATCAACAATTTCCTGGATAAAGTCATGTGAATAGTTACAATCAATATTATAAAAAAATATATTCTCAGCATTTATCATTTTTGCACAGAAGTCTATTGAATCTTTGATTGATTCTGAATTGATTGGAATTGAATTGTTTGGAACAATTGGAAAAATTAGTGTAGTAATAGCCGGAGTCGTTTTTAAAAATGATAAAGTTTCCTTTGGAATAATAGAATATGTTGGAATAATGCAAATAAGCTTTTTACCACGTGAATATTCAATACAATATCCAGAACACAGTTTATTATCTGAATCAATAAAAAACAACGATGTAATCTTTATTTCATTGGAATATTGAATAATAATTGGATTCAAAGTTAAATCGTTATCAACTGAGCTAATTATCTCAATGTCTTTATTCAAGCTAATATAGTCATTAAATTTGGATATTGAATCAATTAGAATAACATTTGGAGAATTTCTCGGATCAAGTATGTTAATTTGAACACAACCAACTTTTGTTTTTGATTTTAAATCGTCTTTTAAAGAGTACTCAATTATGTAATTATACCAGTCATTAAATTTATGTATTGCAGAAGATGTGAAGTATATTGGTACTCTAATTTTTGGCTCATAAAATACTATTCCATCGTTACTTACTGGTCTTTCATATTTTTGAACTTCTCTCGTTTCATCTATTCCATTAAAAGATAATTCATTTGAACTCATACAAAAAATGGCGTCTACTCTATTAATATTTGCAGGTATTGCATATTCAAGCATTGATATTCTAAATGTGGAGCCAATTTCAAAAAGAAATGTATCATGATGTTTATTTTCAGAACTGAGCAAATTATTTACAGGGTTTTTAATTACAATAGAAAATGGGTTCCGTACGTTTTTACTCTTCATCTTAATTGATTCTTGACATATTTCACAAAATGGATCATTTCCTTTATTAGCATTATCTATATTTTTAAATACATGCTCAAGATTTGGCGTACCTTGCTCGGTACCAGAACCTAAAAAAAGAATATAGCCACTCATATTTCTTGTTGGTTAATATGTATTTGTGTGTGTGGGGAGAATATAGCTGTTTAAAGTCTTCCCTAAATCTTTACTTATTTCAGTTCTACAATTATAAACTTAATCCATTTGTAAAGTACTTAAATTAAACTGGGATAGCTTTTTAGTTATATTTCAGTTTGTGCGCGCCAAAGTTTTATTATTAAATTGGAAATTTTATTGCAGGAAAAATAATATTCCATAATTGACAATTCAAAATTTCTGGTTTAATATATTACAAAAATTACTTAGTTAAAAATTATTCAAGTGAAGTGAGATCTTATTGCACTCATTGATTAATTGAATAACAAAATAATTCCTGGATCTTTTATTAATTAGGCAAGTAATTAGTGAGTATAATAGCACATTTAAAATGTCTAGAAAAGAAAAATTGAATATTAAAAGACCTAGCACCAGCCAGAATTTACAATTATTAATAGTATGGACGATATTTTTGGGCATAATTGTAATATTTTTTCACTTAATTTATAAATATTTGATTAAAAAATTATTTAACTATATATTAAATATTATCGGTATAAAAGATTTTAACAATAATACTAATGTTAGTAATATTAATAATAATACTAATAGTCATGATCGAATGGTTAATACCAACTCGGGTGCACTTATTTGGGGGGAAATTGAACCAAATCTACAAAACGAAAATTTGACTTCAACAAATTATATTGATGGTTCAATATTCCGAGTTTCAATCGGATTTTGTTACAGTAAAGAGGCTGAAAATCTTAAGAAGTTAAAGGTAAAGCAATCATTGATAAAGCTTTCTAGTTTTACTGATCTCTTTCTATTTATTCAAGTTGATACTGATCAAGATGAACAGATTATATTAGGTTATATGCAAGAATTTGGAATATTTAAAGCTGGATTAAAAAAACACAGGCTTGTATTTTGTGAAAAGCCTGAATCTATACCAAGTATGGCAAGACAACTACAAGCTAATATGCATATAGATACGAATCAAGATAATGCACAAAAACTTTTAAACAAGGTTCCAAATATCTCTATATTAACTCTGGATGATGACGGAAGTTCACTATATGAATTAGTTGAAGCAATTGAAAGTGTTGCTACTTCACAGAAATAGTGTTACCGTTTATTAATTAAACAAAATAAAAAAGTCTATAAAGTTGTGATTGCAGGAAAACTTAATACAATATATAATTATAATAATTAATTTTAGTTGGAATTATATACATTAAAACGGCCTTTTATTTTTTCTAAGAAAGTAATGAATATAAAAACCTGATCCAATAAAAAGTAAAATTGACGTTTTATTGTTCAATATAAAGCTTTTGCATATATTATAATACGATGAAAAGATAACTGAAAATATATTTGAAATTTTGAAGTTATTATTAAACTTTGTTTGAATGGTGAATAATGAATTTGTCCTCATATTTACAGTCCTAGCTGAATTATCACTATTGTTAACGGGTTTTTCAATTGCTTCAAACTCAGAATCTTCAACTTCAGATGAATTCATAAATAATTCATCATCAATAAAGTCCTCATCAGAGTTATTTTCATCGTCAGAGACTCCTCCCAATTGTTGATTTACGTCTTCAATATTATAATTCTTTACCTGTTTTAATGCAAGTTGGCCGCATGCACCAAAAATTCCATCCCCCATTTTTCTTCGAACTGTTACAAATATGTTCAAATCAATGAGTGCCTTGGCAAATTTGGTAATAGTTTCCTTAGATGGAGTGGAAAAGCGAGTGCTAGTATTAGTTTTATTGTATGGAATAAGATTAACTATAGCGAAATTGGTTCTTTTAAAGTCTTTGGATAATTCTTTAAAAATAGTACTTGCAATTTGGTTTTTAAGGTTTTTATTGATTATTCTGTTATCGGTCATATAATTGTTAAATGGTTTTTTATTAATATTCATTTTAACACTGTCATCTCTATTATCTATTAATTCCTCAAATATATTTTTTGATATTGGAGTATATTTAAGTAAATTTGCCAGTTCAATTGCATGCTCTTCAGAATCATTAACATCTTTAAGCATTGTATATTCAATAATTATCATTTTATGTCCATATAATAATTTATTTGATATTAATATATCATCATAATTCATATTGTCTTTAATGAGATCTTTATTTCTATCATCCAATAAGTTTCTATAACATTTGTTAATTATTGTCTTGAAAATAAAAATATCCAAAGATCTCATTAAATCAGAAACTTTATATAATCTTGCAATTGGAATGATTCTTTCTCTAAGAGATTGATTTGGTGCATGTAAACTTAGACAAAGTCCAACTCCAGGTAAATCATCTGCAAGATTAATAATATTGGAAGGTATACCAACAGTACTAACTAGAATGTGTCCAGAAGATAACGAAAATAATCTGGGATCGACCATTAATCTAATTGCATCAATAACTTCATCATAATTTTCCAATGGTTCTCCCATTCCCATAAAAACAACATTTCTTACAGGTTCTTTGAGAATATTTCTTATGTAGTATAACTGCTGTAAGATTTCTCCTGATAAAAGTGAACCTCTGAGACCCATAAAGCCTGTAGCACAAAACATACAACCCATCCTACAGCCAATTTGGGATGACACACAAATAGATATTCTTTTATACTTTGGAGTAATTTTCTCTTGTTTATTATTATTATTATTATAACTGCTATTATTTCTATTACTCATGTTTGTATTTTCGTTTACTCGATCATCCCCATATCTCATAATTACGGCTTCAATTTCATGAAAATCTGGTAATCTGAAAATAATTTTTGTTGTATTACCATCTTTGGATGTTTGTGAATTAACTAATTGAATATTCAAAATAGAAAATTGCTCATTTATAACTTTATAAGCGGCTTTGGGTATATCTTTAATTTCTGAAATATCTTTAATGTTCTTTTGTACAACACTTCTCCAAATTGTATATGCATGAATTCTTTTGACACCTGCATCGTCTAATGCCTTTATTAGTGACTTATAGTCAAAGATTGACTGTTGCTTTATTTCTGTTCTTCTTTTGTTCTCCATAGTTATTTATTATTAATGTCCATATGAATTAAATTTGATTTTATTGATATTACTATTTGGCAAGTCTTATTTTTCTTTATGGATGAAAAAAGAAGTCGTAATATATTTTTTCTAGTTTCAAAAAAACCAATACTTGATGCTTGTTTCTTGGCTTTTGATAGTATTATTAACCTATTAGAGTAGAAAAAATGAGCAGGCCTATAACTTTGAAATGCTTAGCTTATTCTAATTATTTATTAAATTTTATTAAAATCAAAAATTAAAAAATGCACCTGGCGCCGGCGCCAGGTGCAGATATTTTAAATATCATAATATACTTAATAGTTAACGTTCATAGTTGTAGTATCTACAGGTGAATAAATATTATTGATATTTAAGAGCAGAAGCTCCTTATAAATTCGTGTAAATTAACTGTTTATATTTTAAATATTTTTCATGCACTAGTAAATAATAGTACTAAGGTTTTTTTAAAAGTGAACAGTCTTGGCGCGCCAAATGTTTGATCCATTAAAGTATTGGGTATAAGAATGAGGGGGCGGGAAAATTTCAAGGGGGTATATATAAATTATTTGAAGCAAAAATAATAATTATAAATTAATAAATGTTAAATTTTAACTGTATTGCTGAAAAAAACATTAATAAAGGGAGTTTTAAGGTATAAACCCTAATAAGGCAATTTTTTTGAAGAGTAGCAGAAGGCTTCTTTTGTGAGACTGGTAATTCAAATTAAGGTAAATTTGAATATAATACACACACAGTAAAATATATGCTCAAGTAAGGTAAAAGTAGGGCAAATTATGGGAAATTCGCATGGTGTACTTGGGGAGGGGGGGATGAGAAATAATAGGAAGTCGAAAAACAATGGTAAAGATGAGAAGAAGAAATTAGAATCTGCACCACCTCCAATGGAGATGAAGAGGAAAAGAAAGCAAAAGGGTCCACCACAATATGCTAGATTGCCAGCAGTGGTTCCAAATGCGAAGTGCAGGCTGAGATTATTAAAGTATGAGAGAATCAAGGATTATTTAATGATGGAGCAAGAATTTATTACAAGTATGGAAAGTGTAAAGCCATCAGCAGAGACAGCAGAGGAAGAACACAATAAGGTAGATGATTTAAGGGGGTCTCCAATGAATATTGGAACTTTGGAGGAGATAATAGATGAGAATCATGCAATAGTTTCATCTTCGGTAGGGTCTGAGTATTATGTAAATATTTTATCGTTTGTAGACAAGAACCAACTTGAGCCTGGAAGCTCGGTATTACTACATAATAAAGTATACTCGGTCGTTGGAATAATGAATGATGAGGTGGATCCTTTGGTTTCTGTAATGAAGGTAGATAAAGCTCCTTTAGAAAGCTATGCAGATATTGGTGGTTTAGAACAACAAATACAAGAAATAAAAGAGGCTGTAGAAATTCCTTTAACTCACCCTGAATTATATGATGACATTGGCATTAAGCCTCCAAAAGGAGTAATTTTGTATGGTCCTCCTGGAACTGGGAAGACTCTCCTAGCTAAAGCTGTTGCGAATGAAACTTCAGCAACCTTTTTAAGAGTAGTTGGAAGTGAATTAATTCAAAAGTATTTGGGAGATGGGCCAAAACTCGTACGTGAGTTATTCAGAGTTGCTGAGGAAAATGCTCCGAGTATTGTTTTTATTGATGAAATTGATGCAGTTGGTACTAAGAGACACGACTCTCAAAGTGGAGGTGAGAGAGATATCCAGAGAACTATGCTTGAATTACTTAATCAATTGGACGGGTTTGAAGCAAGAGGGGACGTTAAAGTTATTATGGCAACCAACAAGATAGAGAGTCTAGATCCGGCTCTTATAAGACCAGGGAGAATTGATAGAAAGATTGAGCTTCCCAATCCGGACTGCAAAACTAAAAGAAGAATATTTCAAATTCACACAAGCAAAATGACTTTGTCTGATGATGTTGACTTGGAGGAATTTATCATGGCAAAAGATGATATTAGTGGGGCTGATATTAAGGCAATTTGTACTGAAGCTGGTCTTCTAGCTCTTAGGGAAAGAAGAATGAAAGTTACACAAGAAGATCTCAGGAAAGCTAAAGAAAAGGCTCTATATAGAAAGAAGGGTGGAATACCTGAAGGTTTATATCTTTAGGCTACTTTTTCATCTTTATTTTCCCGTCTTAGTTATTTCTTTATTTTAATAGAGACAAATAAAAATAATGGATGGAAATTATGTAAGAACGGATAAGTCTAATATATATCTATTAGTTTATTTTGAAAGGGAATATATTCGTGGTTTTTTTTCTAAATCTTTGAAAATTCTACTGAAATATGATTCCACTCTAGTATTATCGTTCTGCCTTTTTTCTTTTCTCACACTTAAATAAACGTGCACTATATATATAAAACTAGCATAAAAGAATAATAGTAAATAAATTTTTTGATCTTGAAATTAAAGCGCCACCTTTTAATTCTATTCGTGTTGTTTGTACGTGCGTGGTATGCATAGATGAAAATGCATGTTTTGGCGCCAAATCATACTTTATACTATTGTATGTATTTTAATTTGTTTGTTTGGTAAACCTTTTTCTGGAAAATTTATTGAAAACATCACCAAATAAATTATAAGCCTTGTAGTTGGGATCTTTTTTTGTTTGTTTTTTATAAATCCTTGTATAATAGTAGTAGTAGCCTAATCCCGTGGATAAGAATAAAAAAGAAAAGAAAAGAAATCTGTTAAATAGCTTGGAAACATTTTTTTTTTTAATACTTTTATTTAGAATTTGTGCTGATTTAATATCAATGTTTTCAAGTATCTTATCTTTAAGTATATCGATTGATTTATTGGAAAATAGCTCTTTTATAAGCAGTGAAAAACCTGTACTTATAAGAGAGCTCATATTGTTATTTTGATTTTCAGACAGTATTATTTTCTTATTACGGAGTAATAGGTAAATTAATGATGAAATAATAGCACTCTTCCTACTGGCCCTCCTTTGTTTATATTTTAAATAAACCTTATTACTTAGCCTCTTTTTATCAGATCAAAAATCAAATTTATTAATGTTTTGATAGTATAACTTATTAAAGAAAAAAAAATTCATGCAGAATTTGGCGGGTTCTTCTAAATAGTTATAAAAGTTGAAAAAGGTTTTAATTAATATTTTAATCATTCAATGCGATGTAAAATAATTAATTTTATTTATAATAATTATTGATTAATTAAAATCAAATACACTGATTTTTTGAGTTGAAATATGGTAAAATGTCGTGGGTTCAAGCCAGGAGGAATAGAAAACCCATACTACTACAATAAAAGAAAGATAGTCAAGCAAGAAGGGTCTACAATCAAGGAGAGACTTCAGAGATCAACAAGGCCAACATGGGAGGAATTGAGAAAAATGGCAAATAAAACATCCGAGGGATTCTGTAATATCGACGATAATACTATTAAAAATGATGAATATAGAAGAAAGCTTGACAGAACAAGAGAAGAAAAACTATCATCAATGTTGAATCACATTTCAAATAATCAAATTAAATGTTATAAAAATACTAATGACGATAGTAATAGCTGTAGTTCTGAAAAATATACTAAAGTTTGTGTAGAAAGAAAAAGATCCTGTTCATTTGATAGATCATCACCAAACAAAGATAATTTATAAATATATTTTGATCATTTTTTAACAACTCCAACAATACCTGGAATCTTTCCACTCTTAATTAGTTCTTGATATCTCTCGTTATATGTTCGAACGCCTCCAGGTATTCTGTCAGTTTTACATGGTTCAGAATTTGAATAATTTGTTTGGCCGCTTTTATTACTGTGTAAGCTACTGCTACTATTAAGCTTTATAGGCTTTCCATCCAATCTTTCGCAGTGACCAGAAAATATTGAGTCGGTATTACTCATTGAATATTCTGAACTGATAGATGCTGTCAAATTAGTATCTGTCATTGCTCTGCTTTCACTTTTGTTATAGTTTTCAACGTAATCAGGTGGTGGTGCAAAATCAACTTGAATATCAGTTTCTATAATTGAAATTGCATTATTTGGTTTAGTTTCAAGAACATTTATTCTATATGAATTATTATTGTACTGAATAGTTATAGTATCACCAACTGTTAAAGTTGCAAAATTTCTTAAGGATGTTTCCAAAACTGCTTTAGGATTAGATATATCCAAGAAATCCACTGATAAAGGCATAAACTTAACATAGGTACCTTTACTTAATGACGTATTCATGATCGAGGTGATATCTCCTTCTTGTAATTCTAGATTCTGCATCATCCAATACGGCATATAGCATGTACCTTCTTCAGCAACAAATTCCAAAACTCCAGAATGTGTGAATTTATTTTTAACAGGGTTGCTGATTTGAAACAACATTGGCCAGGTAATGTTTCTTCTAGCTAATTGATTCAAAGCTGATGGAGGTAGTAGTATTTTGTTTCCTCCTTCAAGCTCGTCTCTTCCTGCAAAACTTACCGGATAACATGAATATTCATTAATGAATAGATTCGAACTTGAGCTCCTGAGGTTAGATCCACCTCTATTAATTTGTTCAAAGTCATCATTTATATTGTCGTTTTCAAATCCTCCTGAGAAAAAACTTCCAGATGTAAATCTAGTGAAACCAAACATACTTTTCTATCTTTCTCCTATTATAACATAAAACTTCTTTTAATATAATAAAGAATATTTCAAGCAACAATAAGTACTTTCTCAGCTTCTCTTTATTTATGTTTTCAAATATATTTTTGATAATGCGTCACCTCCTTTCCTTAGCAAAATCGATCATTTAACTAGCGAAAAGGAAGTAGAAAAAAGTTTAATAACAGCTTCTTAACTAACTAATATTGAGTTCTTATATTAATTCTCTTTAGAAATTAAGAGTTTATTCAGCTCGATATCCTTCTTTTCCTTTTTTCCCAACAATTAATTAATCATTAATTATTTTTGTTCGCCATAATAAACTTAAAACTCGTAAAAATAATACCATCTGTCACTAAGGCGGGAAAACCCCACATGTCATTCTATACCGGCATCTCTTGCAATACGTAATAATTCGCATGCAATATAATATCTATGTGGATAGTAAATACAAAAATATATAAATTAGTAAATAAATCAATAAAAATATATTTTTATATGATATTCTCAATAAAATGTTATTTTTGTTTCTTTTTGGTACAATATCTAACAGGTTTTAAAAAATTCAGTAATGTTTATATGTATATTAAAAATAGCTTTTATATAATAATAATAATAATAATAATAATAATAATAATAATAATAATAATAATAATAATAGTTGCTAAGTAAATTAATCAGATTCATCCATGTTGTCATCATCGTCATCATTATTGTAATGACTGTTAAATTGATTATTAATGTTGTTGTCTTTATTTATATTATTTCCATAAAAACTGTTTTGGTATGTTTGATAAGCAAAATTAGTACTATCAAAAGTATTATTCATTTCAGTTTGGTAGTCATAGTTTTTTTGTTCGTAACTATTTTGATCGTAAATCTGGCCATCATTATTAGAATAAAGATTTTCATAATAGTCCCCATTTACATTGTATTCACTAATAGAGTGTTCATTGGCACTATTCGTACCTTCCATATTATAATTCATCTCATGGCCGAGCTCAATCATCATCTTCTTAAATTCTTCTTCAACATTATTGTTTGGAACATACTGCTTACAATCCTTTGTAATATGGCCTTTATCGCCACAAATGCTACACTTAATATCAGGTCTTTTAAATGAGTTCAGTGAATTAACATCTGGACAGGCATAAGTAGGATGTTGTGTAGAACCACAATGCAAACATCCTTTTGCCAAAGTTATAGCATTATTTCCGCTTGAAAATGTATTAATCAGGCTACTTGAATTATTCAAATTTGTATTCAATGTACCATTAATTATTGCGAGTTGTTGCAGTCCATCTCTCTTATATTCTTCATGTAAAGGATGGAATGGATCCAAAAGTGGTTGGATCATACTAACAGCTTTATCCAATTTATATTGAGACTCTGCTGTAATATGAATATGCATCGGCATCGCTAATTCTTCTTCAGTTTGATGGTCACACTTTTTACCTTCTTTAGTGGTTCCTTTCCCACGTATTGAAATTTGTGTACCACTTTCTGCTTCTAGTCTTCTATGATTGTATCCTCTTGGGCCTATAATTAAGCCCATAAAATTATAGTCAGGATATTTATCTAAAGGTATTATCAACTTTTTAGTTTTTTTTAATGGTTTGTAATCTTTTGGTACAACATAACCTTCCACGTTTTTTGACATATATTCTATTAAATTCGATAGCTCTTCCTCCATGTTCTTTCTTACTCTTGCCTCTCTTGTATTTATTCTGGAACCATTCTTATCGTATATTGGAGGTGGACTTGGTTCTCTAATATCTGGGCTTCCATACTCTATTTCTCCCATTTGAAGCTTGTAAATTAACTCTTCCAATCTTTGTTCTCTTAAAAATTGATCAATTTCGTAGTTGTTCATTCCTGGAGGGAAGTCTGAGTAGGCTGGAGGAATATACTCCTTTTCGTATACACTCTTCCATCTGCTTGTAGATCCATCATTCACTTTTGACCATCTACTTTCTCTTTTTGATATATTATCGCTACTATGGTCAGTAATTGGTAGCTGACCTGTAATTCCACCCCTGAAGTAATTATTATTGCTTCCAATACTATTCCCAATCGACGTAGTATCCGCCTCCATTCTAATAGTATTAAAGTGTTACTTATATTACTTAATGATCATAACAAGATTATAGTTATATAGTTCCTTATCTTAATTAATATCTATATTACCACAGAGCTCTGGTTCTAAAGATTTAGTTATTTATTGCGAAAAAACAATTAACTTAATTATATTTTCTATTATTAATTAATCTTTTTGCATATTTTAATGTAAAATATTACTTACGTTTTGGCGGGCAAATGTTTGTTATAAAAAATATAACAGGACTTGCAAAGAGTCCAGTAAATTGCATATATCGATGATTTTTATTTAAAACTTTCTTTAAAATAAAGCATCACACTTATACAGAAAACATAGTTACTAGTTAATATATTGGCCTCATTAGAAGAAATTTAGAATTTAGTTGCTCTTTCTAGATTATTTTGAACTTAATGCAATCTTTTCACTTGGAGCTATTTTGTGAAAAGCAAATTTAGCTATATAAAGTAGGTAATTCTTAAAGATTTGCGCTTCGTTTAAGAATTTTACTATAAATATCTTTATACTTTTCATTTTCATTCTTAGTATCAAGAATTTTCTTGACTTTCTTTGCTTTAATAGTTGAACGATCTTCATCTAAAAGTACCTTATCTCTTCTTCCATAAGATGCAGTTGATAAAGAAACTCTATTAAAAAGTTCTTTTACTTGAGACTTGCTTCTTTTAACGTTGGTGTCTTTCAAATTTCCAATACCTAAAGCAAATTCATCAGATTTTGAGGTATTTTTAGAAGAATTCATCTTATTCTTTAACTCTCTAAGCCTTTGTTTGTTAATCATCATATCTCTCTTTAAGTTAATAGACTCTCTTGGATCTTTATTTTCATTCAAATTACCCTTGATCTCAATAATGGCTTCATTATGTTTCTTTTGAATTTTCTTAATAGAGTTTCTACCCCATCTTGGAACAAAGTCATCAGTAATAGGATCATAAACCATCCTTGATCTTTTTCTCTTCTTAATACCTTTAAGTTCTGCAAATTTCTCCCATCTAGTTTTTTCCCTCTTTGTTGGAAGAGGATATGCTCTGGGAAGCTGAATTTCTTGTTTGCTCGGAAGGTTTACAACTACTCCATCCTTTGTATTTTCTTTACTAAGATCTGACCAAATTGAATTCAACATTAACTGCAAATTATTCGCTCCGGATTTACTTATTTCAGCCTCATTTACACTAGCTATATCAATTCCAATCAAATTACTAAGGCATACTTCTAAAGGAGATGTTTCTAACTGTTCTCCCTCCATTATGATTCCAGAATACTCCCTTTTTTAATTTTTATAAAGGATGGAAGCTTGATAATAATTTTATTTGAAAAAAATAACCCAAATTACTTTCAGTTTGACATTTTGACTATAGGGACTAATTAAGCGGGCTCCAAAGTTACTAAAAGGAATTGCCGCCAAAACTCAAATATAGAATGTACATTTTTACATGGTAGTTAATGTGATAAATATTAGAATTAAAATTCATTATAATAATTGCCAATTAAATTCAACAATTTTCAGAGAGTAACTGTAAGTTTATGATGATTTTGAGCTGATCGTTCATTCGAACCTTATTAGAGTAAAACAAGATAGATTTGCCAGAGATCAAATATAAGAGATTAAAAAACTAATATTTAATTAGGAAAATCAACTCAATTAAAACCAAGTACATGAGGTGTCCGATATAAACAAGGCTCAGCCATTCATCTTTACTGCACAATTAAAGGTAGCAAAAAATAACACTAAATTAATAATTAAGAAATTCAGCACCTATTTAAGCTAATGAAACAGTGTAAGGATTGAAGAAATATTAATTTCTGATAGAAATTTAGAAAAATATAATTACATTTTTCTAGATCTTCGAGATTTCAACACTTAGCCTTTTGGATCTTTTTATATCTAATGATAGCAGCATTCTTCAAATCTGGACGGGCTAAGATTTGATTTTTGATTGTCTTCTTTGCTTGTTTAAAATCATTGGAGAGATTTACCTTAGAAATTAGTTTCTTTGGACATCTAATAGTGCTTGATCCAGTGTTCTTCTTTGTAATCTTGGCATTCTTAACAAGCTTTCCATTAGAGTTTGGGACTAGATCCATACTGATTGACCTTCTTGCAGCAAGACCTGAGTACTTTAAACTGTTTAGGTTCATTATGTTGAATGGTTCAGAAGTCAAAATAAAACCATTGCTCTTTTTAATGAAAGAAGTGTTCTTCTTAACACATTGCCATAAGAGTTCAGTTGAAAACATTTTTTACTAATAAATATAATATATATTGCAAATATTCAATCAGAAAAATATATTAAAAAAATAAGAAATACTTCTTTTTCTAAATAAATATAACCTTAATTATTCTTTATTCCTTTTTCTCGTCAAAAAAGGGGTTATTTTAATACTAGTTAATTTTTTACCTTTGATTTGTCCGATGTAATCAATTATTAATTATTATTGCCAGTCTCAATATTTTAACTAATTAACTTATTGATATAGTATATAAATATATTACAAATTATTACTAGTTTTAATATATTTCTACGTCTCAATCAATTCAAATTATTATTTATTTTTTTAATTCGCCTAGAATACAAATAAAATATTAACACTAATAATTACGTAAGAGGCGGTATTAAAGCCCGCCAATTTAATATTTATTGAACGAAATGATTATTTATATAATGCAATGAAATTATTTGGGAATAAAATTCTCTGTTGAACAGTATCAATGGTTATGGGGGTCGGTACTGGAGCAATATATTGAAGGTTGTTATTTGAATTAGTATTTGGTCCTATATCAGCGTTACCGTTTGAAAATGTAGTATTTGTTGTATTTTGAGTCATATTTAAGTGATTCAAAAAACTGCTGTTGCTTCTGGTGTTAGGTAGGCTGATTGGGTAGTATTGGCTGCTATTATTGTTACTGATATTATTCAATAGAGGTGTCGAGTTGCTTCTTGTTAAGCTTGTATCACTTGACTTTAATTGATTGGCTTCTGTGTAGTTTATAGGCTGTAAGTCTAAAGGTTTGACTTCAGGAGAATATATTAAATATGAGTCTGTTTCATTATTAACAACATTGCTGTTATTGATCATACTTAGATTCTTGTCTGCACTGTTATATGTTTGAAAATCATTTATAGATTTAATTGATTGAATTGTTGCTTTATAAGCCCTCACAATTGGGGCATTAGTTACATAGTTCGGTTGATTATTTAGTTCAGCCACATTAGAACATTCTTTTTTTTGATCGCTTAAGTACTTATCCACCGTACTATTCATGTTGCTAATATTAAAAGTTGAGTTATTCATTAAATTTGTTGTTTTAGTTTTAGGTACAATGATGTCCAAGTCATTATTAGTTTTTCTTAGATTTCTCTTGCTAAGAATATTAGCGGATATAATTGAATCGTTATGAACGTAAGAATTATCAAAAATACCTCCTTTTAAATGACTCATTGAGATCAAGCTTGTTTTTGAGTTAGTTCTATACAAATTGTTAGAGTTTGAATTATTATAATCATCAACTAATCTTTCTTTTGATTTTGTTCTTTTCTTTGATAAGCTAGTAACTGTTGGCTTAGAAAAGCCACACAATTGACCATTCACTACCTTAACATGCTCTTTTGAACTAGTTCTGGAACTATTAAAGTCTGTACCATCACCAGATTTAAGCAAAATCTTTCCATTTAGTCTTTCGTTTTCCTGTACATTTTTCTGATCAGAAATAGTTTTATTTGTTTTTTTATCTGTTTTGTAGTTTTGTAGTGATAAATTTTGTCTTGTACTAGTCTTCTTAACCTTTTCTAGTTCAGAAGCATTCTTGCTTTCATTAGATTCATTCTTGTTGCAATCATCTTTGTTGTTTACGCGCTCGTTGTCTCTGATTTCTTCAGTACGGTTGGTAATATTACTGATCGTTTTATTAGTTTCCTGTATAGTTCTATTGTCATCTTCAACTTTATGATTCCCACTGTGCTTTTGAATAACTAGATCTTTATCATCTATCCGTTCATTTAAGTTAGTTTCATGACGAGTTTCACTTTCAACCTTTTCAATTAATTCATGTTCCGTATCTATCGGAGTAATTATCACATGATTACTATTAATTTGCTCTACTGAGTCCCGTGGAGTTGATATTGCACTCTTGATATGCTTGCATTGGGAAAGAATATTTAACTTTGAAGGTATAGATGACTTCAGCTCACAGAACCTTTTATCTATACCTGAAATCACTGAATTTTTTGGAATTTCAGTCTGATCATTTATTCTAAGCAATTTGGCACCGCTTTTTAATACATTATCATTAATGTAATCATGGCGCCTAGTGTGTGCATGCATATTTAAAATATTTTGCCTGTCAATTTCTTTATTAATGAACAATACCTGACTATCCTGTGTTAATTCTTTAATACTTAGTGGATTGGTGTGGGCTTGGTTATCTATTATAGTATTTTGATATAGTGATTCACCGCTATTAATTGTATCAAAAGTGCTGTCTTCATGTAAGTGAATAAAATTTCCATATTTACTTTTTAGCTTCATTCTGAGATGAATAATTGAGTTGTCTAACTGGTCTTGTAATGAAAATAAAGTAAAGCTTAATTTGCTGATTTCTTGATCTTTTTTATTAATTAGGAATAAATATCTATTCATTTGTTCTTTTAAATGTATGTTTTCCATATGTATGAGATTTACTTTCTTTCTTAATACAGATTCTAAATAAAATGAATCTTCATCCTTTTTATTAAGTGTGTCAACATCTTCGATATGCCTTTGCAACAAATCATTCATTCTAAGAGTAAAGAAATGGACTCTATTTCTATTGAGCATATCAACAATCATTTCTTTTTCTAATAATAATTCATTGTTTAAATTAACTCCTTTTTTTAATATCCTTAAATCCAATAATAACAATTTTAAGTAATCATTGCTTTTAAATATTCCAGCATTATTATCAGAACTAATTAAATGATTGTTTAACATACTTGAATCCAATAATTTCTTATCATTTTGCCTTATTCTTTCTATAAGCATATTTTTATTTTTCTCATTACAAGTCAATTCATTAAATAGCTGTATTAATTCATTATAATTTCTTTTAATTTCTAATAATCTTTCATAGTTTTCTTTCTGAGTCTCATTATTTGTAAGCTCGTCATTCAAAATTCTCAAAGTTTCTTTTTCATCAGTAATATCATATTTCTCCAGAAGAGCTATAAAACTACTATTATTAAATAGTTCGTATATTTGGCCATTGATTGTATCTTCCAACTGAATATATTTATCTGTTAGATTTGTATTAATCTCATTTTTATCAATAGTTTTCATCCCTTTAATTTCCACAATTTCTAAATCCTCCTGATTCTTCTTTGTTATTTTGGGTGTATAATATTCAATGATATCTTCTTCGTGAATTAATAATTGTTCTTTAGTCATTTATTCTCGAGCTTAAAACCTCTATTCAGACATATAAATGCATGTAGGTAAATATATATATTGAGACTACTATTTTTCTATTAACCAGTTATTCGTTAAATTTTATATATATACTTGACTCTATTTCTGCATTAAAAAAATGTTAATATCTTAATATTCCTTCCAGTTTTTTGTTTGAAAAAGTTATCCAATCTCACACACTTAATGCATTAAATAAACTTGACACTTTTCTCTAGTCTTGAAAATCTATTTTTCCTGTAAATATTAATATCAGTTCTATAGATTTGTGTATTTGCCAACTTATTTAAGTTAAATAGAATTATAATCCACCTACTTTGAGCTGTACTTCTAAATAACAGCTAAATCATTAACCTATAACCTCTTTCTATAAGGCTAAAGATTAATATAAAAAAATAATTAGCATTAACTCTTTATCTTTAAAAAAGATTTAATTACATAGATAAATCCTCACATTATATAAATGCAATTCTCCTCTATAAATACCGCCAAATGTGAATTTTTGCCCGCCAAATGTCCATTTTGATATTTAATTCTACTAAAATATCAAATTAAAATAAAGATAAAACGCAAATATTTGAATTATTTATGGCTAAATTTTCGTTGAATTTATGCAAAATAGGTAAAATAATGTAAAATAAAACATACCACCACCACAAATTGAAATAGTGGTTTTTACCCCCTCATTTTAATGCAAAAATATAATTTAATATTTCAAAATCATAATCATGGTTGATTTAAATTTATAGCAATTTTACTTCAGTATTATAGATGATAATAAACTTTAAAAATTAAATATCACTTATTTATTTATGTGGAAATTATTAATATCATTTGCATATTTTTTCAATTGTTAACACACAAACATTAGCGCCAAAAATAATTTTAGTGATTTAATTGAATTTTTAACTTTAAAATAAATAATTTGTTGAATTTTATTATTGAATTTTAAGAAAATAAAAAATTCCAATTAGTTTATTTTAAAACTATTTATTAATAACTATGAAATCTTAACTTAATCTTTTTTTTGTCCAAGTGTAATATTAGAGTTACACATTGCATATATATCTTGTTAAAATAAATTTATAAAGGATTTAATAAAGTAAATGGGAAAAATGAAGGTTAAAGATAAACTTATAGAATTCCGGTTTACAAAACCGTTCTATTTTATTCTTGACGGCGTGATTGCAATTCCAGAAATTAACGAAAACATACACTTAAAATTCATTGAAAACCTATATTTGAAATTTAATCTAGGTAGTAAAAAAGTAGAAGAAACTCACGATCAAATAAGCTTTCAGTATATATTTAATATATATGAAATTATATACATAGGGGAAAAATATGAACATTACGATATTTTGTTTAAAGTGAAAGGTTTAGTTGATGATAAGAATGAACCATTTAAAATTGTAAGTTAAATGATAATTATAATATTACTCATAATATCAAAAAATACTAATATTATTAGACATATGAAAATATATCCAATATTTACAAAAGGTTTTACTTAAATAAAGAAAACCTAATTCTGTTAAAGTATATAATTTATAAATACTTTAAAGAAAAAAACTACATAGTTAAAGATGGATTAAAATTCGGTGTTGATTTTATATTATACCATAAAAGTCCTTCTCTAGTCCATGGAAAGCATTGTATCTTGATATGTAAATTCACATATGGAGAAGAGGACGATGAAAGTGATCAATTGAAATATGATGGATACGAAGAAGTTATTTATAATAATAAAACATATATAGTAAAATTTCCTATAATTAATTATAAAAAGATTATTAATTTATCAAGGCTATGTGAGTCCGTTTCAAAAAAACTTATTCTAATTGAATACAACTCCAAAAATGATGAAGTTCAAAGTCTAGAAATTTCCAGATTTTCCAGTTAATTATTTATATTTTTGTTTAAACCTTAAAACATCCTCTTTAGTCAATTTTTTCTTTTTATTAATCAATATGTCATCTAGCTTTGCCTTATTCTTCTTCTCTTCTGCCTTAAATTTATCGTGGATTTGTTTATCGGTAAATTCTGGAAAGACTGACTTCACTAGCATTAAATCCGTACCAAATAATGACAAAGCATCATAAAATTTATTTGTTTGTTCTGTTGACCATCTTTTACCTTTTGTTCTTTTATAAGCACCAGAGTAAGGTTGCAGGGATGTCCCCGCCATATTTTCATTAATATATACTCTCCCCTCCATCAATCCAAGCCAGTCCATTTGTTTCCCAAAACTACTATTCAATGAATTTTCTTCTAGAACTATATCTCCCTTACAATCTATTGATAGCTTAGAGCCACCATCTCCATTCAACTTATCAATTGAAAACAGCTCGCTTAAAAAACTATTATTTGAGTTACTTTCAGCACTAATTCTTTCAAAACCTTTTGAAGCTGAATTTGTATCCTCCAACTGTTTGTTTTCTTGTCTAGGACTTCCGTCCAATAAGTATTTTAGTAAATCGCTCCCATTATTATTTGTGTCTGAAGCCCCCAAACCCGATTGATTGTTTGACAAAAAATTATTATCATTTAAAATCATATCATTTGAATACCTGTCACTAAAGCTGTTATTCACAGTCCCACCGGAATTATTATTTCTACCATCTAAATTTATACTCTCCTTCTCATTGCTCTGCTCACTTTGTTTTCTCCTTGATCTTCTCTTTCTATAGGCCGTTTTAATTACAATACTCCATAAAGTAGCACTATCTCCTTTTGCTGAATCATTTCCTGCCATTTAATCCCAATAATTATAATTATAATAATAAAAGAAAACAAAACAAAACGTTTATACCTATTTTAATAATCAATTCAATGCTATATTAACGTTCCATAAACTATTTGAAATCCTCAACCTCATTTATATATTTGCGTCTACTCATATAATAATTCTCTTACACTTCAACTTTAGTCCTTGATTTCCTTATTATACTTCTATATTACTTTATCAATTTCATTTTTTCTCTTATTGATTTCTACTTTTTTCTTGCCACTAATTAATTATTATCTCCCATATTACAATTTAATATTATATATTAATAAACAAATTAATATATAAATAATTATATATTAATAATTTTGAATTTTTGGCGCCACTTTAAATGAGATTTTGCATAATTTATTTGAAAACAACAGTAAGAAAAAAAAAAAAGAATATAAAAAAGGGAGTTTTGTACTACTAAAAATCAGCCATCTTATAGCTTTGGTTATTCCTTTAAGTTATTCTATATTTTTACTTTTTATTCTTACGAAAAATTTGCACTGTGTAGAAAAAAAATAATTAAAGAAAAGCACAAATAGTATGGGTGGAGATGGAGGAAGTATTCCAAAAAGAGCAGATATTGTGAAAACTAAGGGCTATGGATTTAAGAGAAATTTAGGTGGAATGGGTTACATGCCAAATGCACAAGTAAAATTAACAAATGAAGAAAATTCAACAAAACTTAAAATGCATGAAAGATGGACAAAATGCTATCTAACTAACGTAAGTTTGTCATTCTGCTGCATTTTTTTCTGAAACTATTTACCTGGTTTTCTGTGTTACTCTCTGCGTATTTGAATATGTATTATGAGATACCACAGAATACAACCTTAATAATATTAACTTGAAATTGTGTATATTAAATACATAATATTGAGCAATCATTTCGTTTCTTCCTCGAATAAGTTAACTATTATCTCTTTCAGGAGCCATTGAACCCCCCAGTAGTAATATGTAATAAGGGATTTCTATATAATAAAGAAGCTGTTATAAATAAATTACTAAGTAAATCCAAAACAGCTCCACACATTAAAAAGCTTTCGGATATATTTCAAGTTAAAGTAAGTTATAATCATTTAAATTACTTCCCATTATTTTTATTTGTAAACTTAATATTTCAATCATTTAATATTCAATTAATGAATTGTACAATCAAATTCCAGAATAAATTCAACAATACACTGAATTGTTTAATATGTCCAGTAACTAACAAAAATCTGGATTACTATACTAATGCTTCATATAATAAATGCTGTCAAAATATTATTGCATCCTCTTCTTATTTAAAATGCTCTAAAATAGCCAGAATTAAAGAAAATAGCATTCAAAATAAACATCAAAAAGTTTGTGTTAACTGTAATATTAGCAGTAATCCAATACATAATGAAATTAAGTTATTCTCTGATATAATAGAGTGATATCAATCTTCAAAGAATGAAAATCCATCATTATATTGTTCTGGCCCTCCCACAGCGTATTCTGGTAAATACTCTTCATTTTCACCATTTTTACCACCACCGGCCACAAAACGAGAAGCTGTTCTTGGTGATGCTGCTCCTGAACCTACATTTCCAAAAGGATAAACTGGACTACTTGTGCCATCAGTAACATCAATAGGCTTAAATGATCCTGCTGTTCCTCTCAAATTATTCTCCATATTAGGTGCACCTGTTAAATCAACACTTCTTAATCTTCTCTTTCTTATTCCTAAGCCTAATCCTCCCAGTAACCCAATACCTGCAATACCACCTACCACTGCTCCAGCTATTACTCCCGGATCAACAGAACTTTTTGTTGCGGCTGCTTTTGAAGTTGTAGATATTTCAGTAGAAGCTGTTGTTAATGCTGTTGTTGTTGTTGCTTGTTGAGTAGTTTGTTGATTAGTTTGTTGAGTAGCTTGTTGAGTACTTGGGATGGTTGTTGGTATTGTTGTTGGTACGGTTGTTGGTATTGTTGTTGGTACGGTTGTTGGTACGGTTGTTGGTACGGTTGTTGGTACGGTTGTTGGTACGGTTGTTGGTACGGTTGTTGGTACGGTTGTTGGTACGGTTGTTGCTGTATCTGTTGAAGCTGTATCTGTTGAAGCTGTATCTGTGGGTTGTGTTGTATCAGTGGTGGTTGGCGAAATAGGAGCTGCGGTTGTTGTAGACGCTGGTGGGGCAACAGGACCACCCCCAAAGCCGTATGTTACTGCTCGAATTCTCCGGTCAGTTTGGTTTTCATTCATAGAAGCCCCATCAGTATTTGAGCGGTTTTGGTCATCTTCCTGATCCTTTCCAGTAGAACCAGAGCCAACTGAAGTTCCTTCCTCAGCCTGATTCCCACCTGATGAAAGATTACTTGATTCTTGTACAGATGTTGAATCCCTTCCTTGTTCATCCATTTGAGTTCCAAGTTCGGGTACTTTTTCATTGTCATTATCTTCAAAATCTATTGATTTATCACTACCGAAACCTTGACTGGACCCACCAACACTAGTACCACCAATACTAGTACCAACAATACTAGATCCATCAACACCGGTGTCCCCAATATTTGTACCACCAACGCTTGATCCACCAATACTGGTTTCACCGATATTGACCTTCTCATTACTTAATCCATCGATTCCATTAATTCCATCAATTCCATCAATTCCATCGATTCCATCGGCTCCATCAATTCCATCGGCTCCATCAATTCCATCAGCTCCATCAATTCCATCAACTCCATCAATTCCATCAATTCCATCGATTCCATCAGTTCCATCGATTCCACCGGTTCCATCAATTCCATCAATTCCATCAGTTCCATCAATTCCATCATTTCCATCGATTCCATCAATCCCAGAATTCATGCTTTCTCCTCCCATGTTTTGAAAGCTTAAACCCGATAATTGAAGACTCTTGCTCTCAATATCTTCTCCATTTAATAAACTCAAAATATTAAAGAATAAAAATAGAGAAAATAGTTTATTATTCATCTTTTCTATATTATTCGATTACTGTATCAATATTTATTTTTAGTTAATTCGATACTTAAAATTTGTAATTAATATATTAAAAAATATATATTATCTTTTCTCTTGGGTGTAACTTAAAATATTTTAAATAATAACATACAAAATAAATTTTCAATTATATATAGAATGGATTTTCTAATATTGATCAAATCAATTTTAACTTTAAATTATATTGATTTTATTTTAAGATATTATTTTATATCCATTCTATTCTATATCAAAGATATATCATATGTAAATGTTATTATATTAATCAATGTATTATCCACTTATAAGTCTTCAATACTGATTTTTAAATATCAAACTAACAATTTCTACTATGCATTAAAAACATTTTATCGAGCGATAACTATAATATATTAATTACTATTAATTCTTTTAAATATTTTAATCCCAATATACTAGTAAATTCAAGAAATATATATATTGGTTTTTAATCTCAGAAAAATTCACCTACAATTTTACCATACTAATTTTTGGCATCTCAATTTATTAATAAATTATTTGCTTTTAAAAATTTCGTTCTTGCATAACGAATTTTCTTTTTTTTTTTTTTTTTTTAATAATTTTCCCGTTTAAAAAGCTAATTATGCATTACTGGTATTCCCCACATTCCCGCCTTTGCATTTATTATTAGTAATAATTTTTGCATATAAACAATTGTGAGATAGCTGGAAAGTGAAGGTTTTTTCTTTTTTTTTTTAATTTTGAGTTGTAAAGTTTTATTAGTATAATGTTAATTTATGGTATTATATCAACATTTTCTAGTATGTCGCTCAAAGTTGCTTTTGATATATATGCATCATATTTCTCTTCTATCATCGAATTACTTTCATTTATTAAATGACTCGGATTTAATTCATTATTATCTTTGACTTCAAATAATAATTGATACTTTTCATCCATTTTTTTATTAATTAAAGATTCAAAAGGAACTTTTTTTTCTGTTCTGACGTTAATTTTGGGCTTGTTCGGAATTATTTGATCGTTATTTCTCATTTGGTTTGAATTTGTGATAATCTTCTTTTTACTAGTTCTTGCCTCGCATTCTTTTATTATATCGTCCATTTTTTTTTGACAATGATTTTTCAACATATTACCAAAAGTTAACCCTAATGCACCTCCGAGTGCTGCTCCAAAACTTACACCAAAAGGACCCAACATTAGCCCAGCAGCTCCACCACAAACTAAACCAGCAGTAGAACCATGAAATGGCCACCAGTTAGCTTTTGATTTACTTCCCTTTGCCACAGATGATGCACCATGTGCTGTATTAATTTGAGCTAAAGCTGATTGTTCTTCTAAATAATCTATTTCGCCGGTACTTTCTATAATTAATTTATATATTTCAGTCTGAACTTCTCTAATTTTAATCATAGAATGCTTAATATTTGAAACTTTGTCTCTACACTCAATAAGAGATTCAATATCAATATTTTCCATAACAATAGAGGCTCTGCGTGACTGATTTATTGAACCAAATTGAATTTCTGAATATTGGTAGCTATTACTATTACCACGATTAACTTCTAATTGTGAATTATTAAGATTAAAATCATGTATTGATGATGGACATACAATCATCTTTGGTAACAGAATACAATTAACATTATTACTTAAATTATCATTGATTTCTTCGTCGTAATCTACTTTATCTACCTCCAATTTATTATCATCAACGGTGATTTTATTAGAATTTTGATTTTGGAAACAATTATTATCAATCCTAGGATTTACATCGAAATTTGTATTAATCAATTTATTATCAGTTAATATTTGATTATTATCCTGACTATCAACATAATAAATGTGATTTTCCAGAATATATGGTACTTTATTGTTAATATTAAAATATTCAATTTCGATAAAATTATCACTTTTTGTATCCCAAATACTCATAATAAATGCTTGATTAAATAAATTATTTGCTATTTTACTTAACATTTTAAAATCACTGATAAATTTTTCATACTTAACGCAATTTAATGTACATATATGATATTCTTCACTATTATTTTTATTTTGAAAAATAACATTATTTATTTTTATTTCATTAAATTCTTGTATATCATTTGAAATTCCACTACTTTTTGGGAAGTTATCATTCCAATAAGTAAACCAGTTGTAACTTAACGAATATCTACTCAAAATAGTACAATTTTCTCCTAAATATGTACATTTCTCCTCCAGCACTACACCTACTCTTAATCCAACTGATATACATACTCTAACCAAATCCATCACATTTTTCTTATTATTATAGGTACAATTTTCAATCTGGTACTCTTCCAAATTATTTCTTAGCTTTACCAATAAAGAAGATAAATCAACCATTAATTCCTCTATTAATTCTTCTTGATTCATATTTTTCACAATTTTGTTTAATGAAAAATCTTCACATTTTAACTTTTTACCATTTTTAGGTAAATAAATTATTTCATTGTTACTTAATAGTTCTTTTTTACCATATTTCATTAAATTTGACTCAAATCCATTATTTTTATTGTGTTTTTCTTCATAAATGTTATTTATTATGTTGTCCATTTAATTTATTTACTATGTATTATTATTCTTTTTTTTATTCTGTATTAAACAAAAAATTCTTTTATAAATGATTATATTCAAACTACATTGACTCGTTTTTTTTTCTTTTAATTTATGAAATCTTAAATTTTAATTCAGATTATTACACTAAAAAATCAATATTAAAAAAAAAAATTAAATTATTCTAATTTTTAAATATGATTTATTTTCCTTATAAATATATTTTATTATGAATGTGGACAATAATTACGTGTCAATTTTGATACAAATAAATTATGTACCGGAGTAATTATATGCATGTGCATGTAATCACTGCACACTGCCACTAAATTGAAAATTTATTTAAAAAAAAAAAATACATATATATATATATATATAATTAAATAAAATAAATATATATTAATTATATTTATAAGCTAAAAAAAGTTAACATAATATAAAATTTCACGAATTTTATCAGGATATTGATCATGTGAAGTAATCATTCCCGTAACATCGTAATTTTCAACACCGGCAATATTTACAGGTGAAATACCTGCAACATGAAACCCCCACTGCATATATCTATAAAAAAATGCAAGAACCCAGTCAGACCTTGAGAATACATTAATCAATCGATTTGAAACAACACACCTAGCTTTAATCCACTTCTTAGTATTTAAAGACGATGGTAATCCCAACAATACAACATCTTGAACTTTATTAAATTGTTTACGATCGTACATGATTTGTAATGCTAGATATATAAGTCTAGCACCCATACTATAACCAACAAGCTTAATAGGTCTATCACCTGTAGCTTCGATTGAACATAAAACATCAGCAAGAATTATTGCGGCTTGCTCAGTTTTATGTCTTGACACTGCCCAAGTATTATCAAGAGTTGCAGCATATTGCATAATGGTTATAGGCCAGGATAAAGCAGCAGTTAAAGTACCAACCACTGTTTGAAGTAAAATAGCTTTTCCTGCAAATATGGCAAGATCTTGTGACATTGTTATTGCTATAGAATTACCTAACTTTGATAACACTTCGGGTTCAAATTCTATAGTATAAGTCTCCATCCATTCAACGCCATTAAAAGCAATTTTCCATGGTATAAATATATCATCAGTACTTCTAAGCCAACCACTAATACCAATCAAAATGGGGAGAAGGCCAGGTTTATCAGGATTTTTACCAACTTGATGAAAATTAAAAATTTGTAGTGGAGATTCTCTTCTACTCATTTTCCATCCTGAAAGACCTGCACCACCTACACCAGCTACCGCTGACATTGTAGCCGCACTTGTGCCAGCAGTAACAGCTGTTCCGAAAATGCTGGGAAAAGCTAATCCTAATGTTCCTAAGCCAGCAAGAATACCAGGTGCTGCAATTGTTGTAGCTGTTGCCAATACAGCGCCCCCCAAAATCGTAGCACCAGCCACTTTTAAATATCTTATTGATTTATTCCAACCTTTTTCAAGACATTTGGTATCACATTTAAGCTCATTTTTTTTAATATCATTAAAAGTTAACATTTGAAGAGAATCAAAGATTAAAAGTGATGATTTATAATACTCATTATTATCATTTAATACAAGATATATTTCTTGAAGAATTGATAAAGTACGTGAATTTAATATTCCATCAATTGCATGAAGTCTTAATAATGATAATATAATTATTAAAAATGAGTTTGGTGGTTGCTCATCTAATATGTATTCCAGCTTATTAATACCTGAATGCCAAGTTTTTCTTCTATAGTAATTTGTTTTTGAAACAAAGTTATTATTAATATTATTATTGGAATTAATATTATTGTTATTAAATATCTTCAAATTATTATCAAAAGTATTTAAGGGATTCAATGGCAAATCTTTTTTTTTTGAAGATAATCTATTATTTAATGAACGAGCTCGTGGATTTTTACAAATATTCAGCTCAACATCATTATATAAGACTCCGAACGCACTGTTATTTCTAATGAGTAAAAATGATTCAGCATTTAAATCCTTGCTATACTTCATAATATTCTTGGATCTAACATTATTATTAATATTATTGTTATTACAACTATACTCATTAAACACAATGTTGACTTTTGGTTGCAATTCATTTTTACAATATTCAGTCAAAGAATTTTTTAATGGCTTTATGTCTGAGAAGTTTTCAATATTTGGATCATCAATGTTTAAATAATATACTTTAATCATTTGTTCTGTAATTATCTCTGGTATTGACAAATAGTTACTTATTTGGCTCAAATAATTACAACCCCATATAATAAAGTACTCTTTTTGTTTTGCATCGATATTGGACCAAATTTTTATACGATTTACTAAAATGATGGAAATTGCATTAAATAATATTTTTCTGATAGCCATCGGTGTGCCTTTCCAAAGCTCATAAATTCTAATTGGAGGAAGAACATTTAATTTTCTTATATTTTCAAAGGCAAAATTACTTGAAATCAAAAATTTTATCTTTTCAAAATGATTAATATTTTCAAAGTGATCTTGAAGTTTACGGTTAATAATTTCAGTTATTGATTCATTATTATGTTGTTTATTCTTAATTGCAGAACTACTTGATTTTTTTCTACTATGGTAATCATCTATATTATTATAAACCTCATCATTAAAACTGAATACTCTTGACTTTGGAAAATCTGGTGGAATATAATCATCCAAAAAGCTGCATGTATTAATCAATTCAATACTCTCATTATTATTTCCCTCAATTGTTAAGAATGATTCCGCAGATTTTGGTTCATTTCTTTGCAAGTAAATTTTAAAATCCGGGCTTATACCATTATTATTGAGTTGTTCATTTTTTAAATTGGTCATTTAGAAGAGAAATATCCAGTATTCGATATGGTCTTGATGAAATTATTTTATTTTCTCTGGGTATTGAAATCATTCAATTATAAATAAAACAACAAAAAGTTTAAAAAACAATATAATTTTCCATGTTAATTTTACGCGGTAAATGGAATTATTTTAATTAATTGTCAGATAAAGCAAGAAATATTCTTAATAACAACAATATTCTAATAATAATTGCAAATCAGTAACAATTGGTGATTTACTCACATTATTTCTTTGAGGATTTAGGAGTTTTCACACATATATCCAATCAAATTTAATTCCTATTATTAATGAATTTATAGGAATTGGATAATTAATAGTTGCAAAAAAAAAAATTAATATTTGAATACAAATTTATGAGAATTGTAAAATAGAATAGTAAAAATTTAATTTGAGGAATTTCATTAATTACCAAATTTTCTTGTAAATTTTTGGAATTATTCAATTTTGGGAAAATATATAAGTAATTTTCCCTTTAGCCAATATATGGATATCTAATAAATTATATATAATTTAAAATAAATATTATCAAGGAAAAATGAAATGTCCAAAACGAGTGTGGATTGTATATGCGTCACAGACAGGTAAATCAGAAAGATTATCTTATGATATCAGAGATGAATTATGGAAAGTTGGAGTAATTGGATATCCAACATCAATAGATCAATTCGAACACGTCTTTTTTGACTATTTTGAAGAAGAAAATGAGGAAAATGTTGATAAAAAATTTGAAATAGAATTTCCAATGATAATTTTTGTATTATCAACAACAGGACAAGGAGAAGTACCTGATACAATGGTCTCATTTTGGAATCGAATTCTATTAAATAATTTAAATAAAAAATTAATTAAAAAGATGAATTTCACAATCTTTGGAATGGGTGATAGGTGTTTCGGTAACGCAAGATTTAATATTACTGCAAGAAAATTACGTCATTTATTATTAAATTATGGAGCAGTTGAAAAGATACCGTGGGGATTAGGTGATGAATCACATGATTTTGGCATTTTGGGAGAATATGATCCTTGGATTGAAAATATCATTAAAATGTTTACACAAAATCTTCAAATTGATAATTATTTTAAAACTAATGTATTACCCTTGAATAGATATAAATGTAAAATTATTAATATTAATCCTGAAAAAGAAGTAAATTATGAATTTGATATTGAATTAAATAATGAATTAAAAAATTCATTAGATATTCAAAAAAAGCATATTACTGATATGAATCGAAAAAATATTTCATTTCCAACCATTTCAAATGTATTATATAATCAAGAATGTGATCAAGAATCTAGAACTAAAAGGATTAAGAAAATAAAATTTGAACTTCTTAATAAAGATAAAATTCATTATAAACCAGGAACGCATGTTGCAGTTTGGCCAGTAAATCCTATTGAAAAAGTATTACAATTTATTGATTTATTTAATAAAGATATTCATCCAAAAACAATAATAGAAATCAAATTTAATGATAATTATTATAATTGCCTATGTAATAAACTAGATGAATGTGAATATAAATTACAGAACGATCATTATAATCTAATCAAATTTAGGAAATGTTATATTGAAGATGAAAAATGTAATATTAATAATCATTTTCCATTGAATCAAAGAATGTCAATATTTACGTTAATATATCGTTATTTGGATATAATGAATGTACCAGATAGAAGATTTGTTAATAAATGTTATAATAATACAAGTAATGATATGCATATGCGACGTTTGAAAGAAATGATAGAAAAAACTGTTGACTCTAAAAAAGATTACTGTGATTATATTAGAGATGAACATCGCAATTATATTGAGTTATTATGGGATTTCAATTCAATAAATTTGGAAATTGATGATATTATTAATTATATACCAATAATTATTCCTAGATATTATTCTATATGTAACACTATGGATTGGTATAAGTTAAATCTATGGAGATATATCGAATATGAAGAGTATATGAGAAGAATCAATATTGGGTTATTTAATCATTATTATCACCATAATCATCAATCTATAGAATTAATTTTACCAGAAATATTTTCCAATATACTTGGAATATTTTTACCTAGAATAAAAGTAAATCAAAATAATCTATTTGGAATTTTTGATCACTATATTATATTTAAAAGATTAAGAACAAAAGTTATTAAAAATTATTTAATTAAAGCTAAAGAAAAGTATTTCAATAATATTATTAAAGAATATAAGAATTTAACTTATGATCAAATATATGGCTATTTAAATTATAATGATGTTATAGAAATATGTGTTAATATTATTGAATGGAATACAGCATATAATAGAAAAATACGTGGATTGTGTTCAGGTTATTTGGATGACATTATATTTAATCAAAGGGTATTAATAGCATTTGATAATAAAATTAGTGATGAAATTATCAAAGAATTAGTTGATCCAAAAACACCTATTTTATTAATATCATCCGGATTAGGTATCACAGGAATTATTTCAATTTTACAAGAAAGAGTTATAAATATTTTAAAGAAAGATATTATTCATGAAAATAAAATGATTAATAATACTCTTGTATATATTGGATTTAGATATAGTAATGTAATGTATCCTTATATTGATCAAATTAATGAATTTTCTAGAAGAAAAGAGTTAATAGATCAAGTCAAATTTAATATATCATATTCAAGAAAAAATCCTGGGATAAAAGAATCTATATTTAATAATTTTGAATCAAAAAATCACGATTTGGTTAATTTAAATCAGTTAAGATCTGGTTGTTATATACAATCATTATTATTGAGTGAAAATGATAATATGAGAGAATATATAATTAATTGTATATTGAATGGTTATATTTTAATTTGTGGAAATGCATTAACAATGCCTTTAGAAATAAGGGAGACTTTGGCAGAAATACTTGTATTAGAAGGTAAATTTAATAAAATTGAGGATTCTTTAATTTATATTAAGAAGCTAATTAGATATGGTAGATATATTGAAGAAACATGGGTTTAATATAAATTAATCTAAAGTATATTACCGAAGTATATTTTAAGAATTGAATTTAAATCATTTTCAACAATATTATTAATAATAATATTAACATTTAGTGTTGAAACATTATTATCAATATAACATTGTTTAACTATTGGAATAATAAAGTTACTAATAGACTTTGGAATTTTAATCTTTAATTCAATATATTTATTAATTAATTCATCATCATTTGTATATGCAAAATAATATTGATTTGAAATAGAATTTATATTTTTTTGAATATCCAATTCTGGAAAGTGTGAGTGGTATGGTTTAAAGCAATATATATATATTTTGGAGTTGTTAATTAATTTTGTAATTATATTATGATTATTCCGATTCAAATTATTGATAATATTACGATTTGATTTAATCATATTAAAAGAATAAATTTTTAGTGGGAAAATGTATTCAATATTATCAGAATATGGAGTTAATTCAAATTGATTATTTGATTTAATTATAGTATTACTAATTGGTGAATTTGAGTTATTAGATGAATCTAATAAATCGCTATCATTAGTATTTGAATCAAATAATCCTTGAATATTTTTATTATTATTATTTTTAATACTTGGTAGACAAATTTTGAATGATATTTTACAAGTGGAGTTATTCTTATTATTAGATCTTGAGCTTCTTCTAATACTGGTACCATTTGTACCTGTATCAGTTTTAGTATCAGTAATAGTATTATCGGTAGAATTTGTACTAGAATTGGAATTGATATTACTTTTATTAAGAATGAATTGTCTCCAAATAATAGAGTAATTATTCCATTGAGTGATTATTTTATTAAATGAGGAAATCATATTTCTCGAGTTGATATTTAGCTTATTTTTAATAATATTGTTTGAATTAGAAAATGAGAAATTATTATTAAGTTGTGATTGATTTTTATTCAAATTTGTTGTAGATATACTAAATCCAATACTTGTGTCACTTTGGCTATCTTTAATCTCAACCAAATTTTGTTTGGAGGATGAATATGAAGAATTAGAATTATTGTTAGAATGAGAGTTAGAATAGAGAAGAAATACATTCGATTTGTTCCATAAATTATTAAATTTGTTTAGTGAGTGTTTTGCAGAATCATAAATCCATTTACATTCTCCAGAGCTAGGATTAAATATCATGCAATTTGAAAATATTAATTTGACCAGTCTTTCAAATTCATGTGGATTATCAATTGTTGGAATTGGTTTAGAATTGCAAGGTGACGATTTTCTTTTTTGATTCCAGGAAGAATGTTTTTTTGAGTGACTAATATTGTTTTTACTAGAACTAGTTTGAGTATGATTATTATTATCATTACTATTTAGCATTTTTTCGATAGTAATATAGTCACATGCTTCAGGAATGACTTCTTTATATCTGCTTTTAGTTTCTTCAGTAAGATCTTTACTTTCAAGAACAGGATTTTCAAAAAGAAAAGAATTGTGTTCTTTTCTAAGTGCATTAAGTATTCTCAAGCATTCATTTCTCCAATCAGAATCTGAGTTATTTGATATATTTTGGTTGAAATTACCAGTACTATTATTATTATTATTATTATCACTATTATTATTACTGAAAGTTTGAATATCAATACTTTTTTTATTTGGTGTAGTCATCGTATTACTATTATTATTAATAAAGCTGGAAGATTCTAAGAATTCAACACTATCCTTTCTCTTTTTAAGAGGAATAACATTATTATTACTAGCAAACTTTTTGCTAGATTCACTTTTATGCCTTTTATTACTAATGATATTTTCATTAGTGTCTGTAGAAATATTGTCTTTATCAATTTTCAAAATAACTCTGCCAGTATTTCCTTTGGAGAAGGAGGAGAAAGAAGGGGAGGAAGAAGAGGAAGACTGTAATTTAGTGTTGTTTTTTTGATTTGATTTAGCATTGTGGTTGGTACTAGCATTACCTGCATTGCTATCACTTGCTTGATTTAAATTAGAATGATAATTATTGGAATTGAAGCCATTTACAGTATTATTATTACTAGAGGAGGAACTAAAATTGCATTTTGAACCTTTGTTAACTTCTTTGGATAACTCTTCGAGTCTTTTCTTTGTAGATTTATCGGAAAACCCCAGTCTAGTCCATTCCAGTAGAAATCGGCTCTCTGATTTATTACATAAATCAATAATATGTGCACATAAAGGAGAGGTATTGTATTCTCTACAATTGGAAAATATTAACATAATGTCTTGAAATATTTCATTAACATTCTTATATTGATCATCTAAGAGTTTGTTGGAAACTGTAATAAGATCCATAGGAATTTTAATCACTTCAAAGTAGTCCAAACATCCATCTCTAACAGGATCAATGGGGTGGATAAACAATTCAAAATTAGGATCCTTTCTCAAAGTCTCAAGTAGAATGGAAAGTTTTCTCCGAATACTTGAACTGATTCCTCTTGAGCTTCCAGAATCCATGTTTGTTTGGTATAAATTCGGAGAAAACTATTGAAAAACCCCGGGTATTCAATTCCTTCCCATATAAAAGGAAGAATAACGATGAATATCGATCTCAATTAATTAATTTAATAATTAATAGAAATATTGAATTGCAATGGCGGGCTCTACAATAATATTATTAACATAAAAGGTAATAATTAACGAAATTATTAGTTTTATTTCGATTGAGTGATCGATGAATAATTGGTGGGTGGATGGATCCATTGATTGATGAAGTAGTAATTCTTAAATTTTCATCTTTCCTTTCATTTAAAAATCTATAACTGTACTTTATTAATTACTTTTAAAGAGTATCTTAAATTTTCAAAAAGGACACACAAAAATAAAAAGTGGCGCCACTTTATGAATTTATTAATAAATGATATAAATATTAAAATAATTACTGAATCACTAAATAAAGTAGAAAAGAGAAGGAGGGAACAATAAGAAGAAAGAGAAATACTTTTGATAGTAGTAATAATAATAGTAGTATTATTAGTACCAGAGAGTGTATTAGGGACCCAAAGTTTCCAAATTCCAAAAATATAAGATAAACAAAGCAGTATTTAGAGATTTGGAATAAAAGGAATTTTCTTGATATATAACAGGCAAACAACTATAGGAATAAGGAAGCTTTGATTCTAGATTAATAAGCTAACTTGGGAATAGAAAGACCAGATTGATTCGGTAAATTAAATTCATCTCAAGTCAAATCTCTTTTAAAGAGAAGGAAGGAATAGTAATCAACTAAATAGCTAACTTATTATAGTTTAGAGAGTAACTTAAAATCTGTTAAAAACAATGGGTTGGAAATGTACAGTATGTTTGGTAACGAATGATGAGGATGCAAAGGTATGTGCATGTTGTGAATATGCTAGGGAAAAGGATGGACAAGAGAAACAGCTTTCAGGTCCAATCTTTAGTTCAAGTGTATTTTCATCATCGCCAGATTCTTCTTGTCCAGTGTTTACATTTGGAGCTCCAGTAAACAGCAGTGATACAACCAATCAGAATTCTGAATTTTTTTCAACTTTTGGTAACATTGAAAAGTCGCCAACAACTCCAATAGTAGCAGAGGAGACCCCAGTTATACAAAGTGTAGATATTCACCAAGAAATAAAAGAAGAACGGAAACAATATTTTGATAAATTCAATTCTGATTTTATAGAATATAAATCATTCATTAAAAAAGCACCAAGTAATAATAATAATGTACCTTTAGGTACTGTTTGGGTGTGGGGTTCAGGAGAATGTGATCAATTGGGAATGAAGGAATCTTTATTAGACGAAGATTTATGTTTAAAGATACCAAAACGAATTGAAACAATTTCTAAAGATTATAACATCGTTGATATCGCTTCTGGAGCTTTACACAATCTTATTTTGACAGACCAAGGTGAGATATTTTCTTGGGGATGCAATGATGATGGAGCATTGGGACGTCTATCATCAAAGCTTAAAGCAAAGTTGGAGAAGCTTAACAAAAAGGTTGATAATGATAAGGATAGAGGTGAGGGGGAGGATGAAGAAGAAGAGGAAGAACAGGAAGAGGAAGAGCCTGAAGATAGTGAAAAGTACCCAAATAAGATAGAATTCCCATTAGACGTTAAAAGCTGTCAAGTAAAGTCGATTATTAGTGGAGATTGCTACAGCTGTTGTTTGACTGAGAGTGGAGAGGTATATTTGTGGGGATCGTACAAGGACAGTGGAGGATATATAGGATTCCCAAACTTTCAATTAATGAACGGAAGTTTGGTGGGGTATAAACAATATAATCCAGTGCGAGTTCCGATTTTTGGTATGAAAGAATACTCTCCAAGTGTGGGAATTGGGAGAGGAAATATTGGGAGAAAAAAGATAAAGTTAGAAAAAGAGATGGATTTAAAAGTGGTAGGTAAAGCTAGAAAGATACTTGGTGGAGAGAATCATACGATTGTGGTAACTGAAGATATGAGAATATTTGCATGGGGAAGTACCGAATTTGGACAATTTGGTATAAAACCAGTAGAAGATAAGATGGAGAAGACAAAATATTTGTACCCTATGGAAATAGATCATGATATTTTGGGATTCCCTAGTCATTTAGTAATTCAAGATATATACTGTGGAAGAGCTTCCACATTTTTTGTGGTCAAAGATGTTAATATGAATACTCTTCAGGTATTTGCATGTGGTAGGAATGGAAGAAATGAATTGGGTATATTTGAGAAATCTCAAGAGAATTTGTCTGAGGAGAATAATAATGAGGATCCTATAGTTTTTAGACCAAAAAAGGTGAATATAGCAGATTTTGAGACGGAATGTAGTAAGTGTAAGAGTACTAAGCCAATTAAACAGATAGGAGGAGGCCAGTATTACTCAGCCTTATTAACTTGTTGTGGTGAAGTATTTATATGGGGTATGAAGGACTGTTGTGGTTTGGAGGGTCAGTTAATTAAGAATGGAAATGAGAACATGACAAAGGAGAGGGATATAAAAGTACCTACAAAGATTGAACATCTCAAGAATATCAAAAGATTAGGGTTTGGAGCAGATAGCTGTTTTGCCATTGATGTGAATGGAATACTGTTTGTTTGGGGGATGAATTTGACTGGTCAGATTGGAATTAAAAGGCTTATAGACTCCGAAGTTGTTTTGAATCCTCAAATTATGAATCCCAAGACTTTTCTATTAGAAAATGATGGTTTTGACTCCAATTTTGTTTTAAAGGCTGTTGGTGGATCTCAACATTCCATGGCTTTGATCTGGAATGGTTCTTATTCTAGCAGACTTGTGTTTGAAGAAGAAGAGGAAGAAGAAGAAGAAGAGCAGGAGAAAGAGGAGGCTGAGAGAGGACTGAAAAGAATGAACGCAAAGAGGTTTGACGAGGTGCAATACGAGGAGGGTGAGGAAGAAGAAGAGCAAAAGGAAGAGAGAAAAGGTGCGAAGTCATCATCTAAAGGAGGAAGAACTACCAAAAAGGATCCCTCCAAGACCGTTATAAAAAAGATTGAGAAGACCAAATCTGAGACTGGAGGAACCAAAGCCACTTCCAAGGCTAAATCCAAGACCAAGACTGTTATTTCATCGAAGACCACGAAAACTAGGGCCAAGGCTGAATCCAAGTCAGCCTCAAAACCCACCAATAAGGCAAAGATTGAGTCCAAAACAACAAAACCCAAAGCAAAGGCGAAGGAAAACGCTTCATGTTCCAAGACCAAGGCTGAAACCAAAACTTCCACCTCCAAAACTAATTTTAAACCCAAGACCAAGACTGAGCCCAAAACTTCTACCTCCAAGGACAAGACCGAATCCAAGACTGCCAAAACCGCTTCCAAGGCTAAGACTCAAACAAAAAATTCGGTCTCCTCCAAAGCCAAGTCCACCAGCTCCAAGACCAAGATCAAGGCCGAATCTAAGACGGAATCTAAAACTTCAATTTCCAAGGCCAAGACCACCAAAACTAAAACTACTTCTAAGCCAAAAAACGATACATACAAATCAAATAATTGTAGTAAAACTACTAAATGTAAAACCCAAGAAGAGTCAAATACAAAAACTAAACCTAAATCTAAAAATAAAAACTAATAGAATTAAATCAAGTTGAACATGCTTTTAATCATCTACTGCTATTAATATTAAATACTTAAAGATTTGAGAAACATTTGAATTGGATTACACAAGATTTTAATTAATTAGAAATTAATTAGATTAGATTATTTTATTTTAAAATTATAATAACTAACAAATATCTTTATTTTCACCATTTGGAGGGTTTATCTTTCCACATATATTATTAAACTTGTTTGATTTTTAGATTCCATAATAATGAGAAAAAGAAAAGAATGCCATTATAATACTTCTCAATCAAAAAATTAAAAAAAAAAATAGATGAGTCAAGAATTCTTTATTGGTAAAACAACGAATCCAGAAAATGTTGTTCTACATAATGGACACTTATCCTGTCTTAAAGATCTTAAACAAGATTCGCAAGAAATGCAATGTCTACATGGTAATAGTATTACATCCTTAGGATTTGACATGCATATCAAACAATCCAATTCATCATCTTCTAATCCATATGTATCATATGGCTCAATTAAAACACCATGAGAATTTGACATCACTTGTTTTAATATTATTGGCTTGTACATTAAATATGGTATATTATAATGATCTTGAATTAAGTCAAAATGTACCACAATAATATTATTGCTTAATATCGATTCATCCCCTAATATTCCCATATTAGCACGAATTAAAATTAATAATGGTATTCTTGCAATCTTTTTCATGCATTTTTCATTCCCACCTTCCCCATTTCCTTCTTTTACTTTTTCTATTACAGAATCACTGCTTTTGTTATTTAAATCAAACATCTCAGTATTCCAAAAGATTTCCTTATTATTATACTTATCCTGAATCTCATAATAATCTCCATTAAAATAATAATGATCATTATCTCCATCATGGCCGTGATGATCACCTATATAGTTACTTTCTTGATCTTGAGTATCATGATATGGGGAATTTAGATTACATAAACTTAAATATTCTGGTGTAAGCTTAATTTTTTCAGAATAATCTTGTGACAACCCCTTTCCATAATATTTCTTTTCTGTTATATACATTGGGTTCAACTTCTCAATTAATAACTGGCTTTTTATTTCATCCATATTTACACTTGGTTGGTTTATTATCTTTCTTAAATCTACATTATAACTGTTATTGCTACTCTTAATTTTCAATTGTCCACGATTATATGTATCCAACAACAACTCTGTTGTAGCTGATGCTGAAGATAATAATGACGATTTGCTTAAAGTAAATCTTCCAAGATTTATATTATTATTATTATTATTGTTATTATTATTAGAAATTGTATTATAAAATAATACCTTTTCAAATAGTCTTTTTATTGCCCTACTTAAAATGATTGCATTATCTCCAAGTAATGAACTATTCCATCTTGAATAATTCAATGAATCATTTATAGAATTTGTTACTATATTGTCACTCAGTCTCTGTTTTATTTTCCGTACTATTCCTGTAACTCTTGAACCTATATTTAATACTCCTCCTCTTGATATATTTGTACGATAATCAAAATAATCTCTATTATGGCTATTTCCAGAGTAATTATAATCCCTTCTATTTCCTATTTCTGTTGTAAATAATATTGGATTCACATGCGCTATGCTTTTCATTGACTCACTTGGTGAAAAATCAAATGGTAAATTTAAATCATTCCCTTCTTTTTCAACATAATCTATTTCCATATTTTCAAATAATTTTGTTGAAACATTTGTTCTATCATATACCAAATCAATATTTGTATTATTTCCTATTTTATTTTCCTCTTGACGATTTTCATTAAATTTCTCTCTTAACTTTAATTGATCATAGATTGATATACTTGAACCCAATGCCATCCTTCTTGAATTTTTGCTGCTAACGATATTTAACTCACTTTCTTCCTTTTTCTCTTCTATTAGCAATTGCCGTGTTGCAAAATAATCAACTCCCCAAAATAATTGTATTGAATATGGAACAAAACTATCAACTTTAAATGAAACTTCCAAAGTATAACTTTCATCCGGGTTTGAAGAAGATGAAGAGTTAGGTATTAACTTTGTTTTTAATGTTGCATCCTCCATTTTACTCATTACTTGTAATTTTTTCACACTTGTTGGTGATATTGAACATCTTTCTCTAATTATTTGTGCAATATGCGGTCTAATCAACTTTTTCAAATCATTTGAATATGGACCCAATGATGGAATGTTTATTACCTTTCCCTCTTCTTGTATGATTCTCACCATTTCATAAAGCTCTATTATCTTTGACAACCTATTTACCAACCAGATTCCTGAAATAATTACCAGCAATCCCACATATACATTATGAAAGCCTGGAGTACCATACAAATCAAAACACAACGCAGGATATAGCTTTGAACATTCTATAATAGCTATCTCTTCCATTATTTTTTTTCTAATAATTCCAATTCATACTTGCTCGAATATTTTCTTAATTTCTTCAACTAGAAGTAAAAATACCTTCTTTTTGCATGAAGTTATTTACTTAATAATAGTTGATAATATTCCAGTCTTTTTTAAAAAACCTTTATTCTTTCTATTAATCCCTATTTCAAATCTTTGTTAATTTTTTCCCAAATTTTTTTTTTACACTTATGCACGAATGCAACCCCTGGTCCCCCACATGCACAGCGCCAATACCGGTACTGAATCCTTTCTTTTTTTTTTACACGTAATACATATTTTTTTGCATGTGGACAATAGCAACAACAATAATAATTTTTTCTAAAAGAAATTACATTCAATAAAAGAAAAGATAATTGGGATATGAAAGAAAAAAATTAAATAAATTAAAACTTAAAGACATTAACGCAATACCAATACTTAAAGCAAGCGAAGTTCTGATAAATTTTACAATCTTTTTATGGTTAAGGTTCCCTTATGCAAATACCAGAACTTTTTGATTCCATTCAAATTTCTAATATCATGAGCAACTATAAATGTGGTTGTATGGCTAAAGTATTTAAAAATAATATTTGTAATCAATGTTGATTTTTTGTTAGAAGTAATATTCATATTGTCTTTGCAATAAATTACTGGTGGCTCATCTATAAGCAAAATACTTATTTCATTTCTCTTCAGAAAATAATGCGTAAATAGTAACAGTCTCTGTATTTGCATTGGTAAAGATAACTCACTTATCTTCCTATTCAAATAATTATTAATTACAGTAAACTTATCATTACTCATTAGAAGTGTACTTTCGTCTGGCTGCTTCTTTCCTTCTCCAAAAGAATTCTTGATATTTATCTTATTGTCCAAATTACTCATTGCTACCCTCTCTAATAAATAATTAGTCACCCCACATATATTCAATGCAGAAATTATATTATCGTCTGAATAATTTTCAAATGGATCAACTGATTGTCTAATTGTTGTATTTTCATTAAAAAATACCTCAACTGGAAGCATTGCAATGTGTTTCATCATATTATAATCTTCCAAAAATATCCTCATTATGTTTTCATCTAAATTATTCCTACATAATTTACAGTTCACTAAATGATTGTTATTTGACAAATTATTACTGTAAGAAATTGAATTTAAATGATTTACCTTTCCTTTATATTTCAAAGATTTTGCTATTAAAAATAACAATGAAGTTTTTCCAGACCCAGATCTTCCCACTATTCCAATTATCTCACCTTTATTTGCTACAACATTTATGTTACTTAAACAGCAGACCTGTTTTACCAAAGTTCCTCTCACCTCTGAGCGATCCAACTGAGATTTCTCATTCTCCAATGATAAATTTGAATGATACCCATATGCTGACTCTAATACTACGTTAATATTGTTATTGCCTCTACCGATGTTCATACTTGTATTCAATATTTGATTATCACACTTTTCATTATTTTCAAATAAATTATTCCTCATTGCATATTCATCTTTTATGAGCTCTAAATACTTCCTCATCCTTTCCACAGAAACTAATTCCCTTTCTAGTCGCATTAAATACCTCACAACTTCGTCAACTCTACTTAGAGAACTAAAAGCAGTGGCAATCATCAAGGCTATCAATACTTTCGAACTCTCATTTGAAAAGTATGATGAAAATATATTTAAAAATGTTAATGGAATAATAATACCAGCTTGTAATCTAATCTTAAGCCAGGTTTCCAGAGAAGACTGAATATATATTGGCTTCATAATCTCTTGAAGCTGATCATATCCATTCTCTAAATAAAATTTATCTAATTTCTGAGGTTGTATACATTCTTTTCCATCACATATATTTCTAACTGTATCCACTAATAATGAAATCTCCGATATGTAAGTATTATGTATTAATCGGCATGAATGTATAAAATATCTAAATACATATTTATATATTACATAGAAAAACATTGAAAACAGTATAATCTGTATTACTGGATATTCTGAAGCTAATATAGACAAGTATATTGTTGCCAATACTCTATTAACTGCTGTAACAAATTGTCCAATCCTTTTAGTTGTACAATAATCAATAGTAAGTTGGTCTAAACTGATTCTATTCAATACAAATGATACCGGTATGTATCTAATACAAGAAGACAGTTTTGATCCAATATATCCCAATAAAAATGAATTATGCAAGTTATTTGCAGCTCTTAACCCAACATAAACTTCTAAAATCCCACTTGCTACGACTGATAGTATTGCCAAAGCAATACAGACAAAGTATGTAAAATAGAGAATATCAACACCTAAAATTCCTCCAATTTTACTTCCCGTCTCACTTACTCGTGATAAATTACCAAATAGTACTTTTTCTCCAAATAACAAAATGAATTGATGAAGTAATAGCAAGGCCAAATACAAAACCATTTCTAATGATGATTCCTGAATTTTTTCTTTAATTGACCAATTTTCTTGATATCTGAATCTATTGGCAGCTTTCAATATATAAAAAAAAAGAGTAGAGTATGAGTTTTCTGGAGAACTATTCGCCACTCCTTTCTTTGGAAGAAGCTCAATCAATTCTTCAGTTTGTTCTTCACCTTTTTTTAAACTATTAAATTCAGTATATGCCCCCTTTTCATACTTTAAATTAGTTTGATTATCAGTAGCTTCACCATCATTACTGTTAGAATTGCTGCTTAAATTGAAGATTTCATCCTCCTCAGTGGAGAGTTCCCATAAATCTTTGGAAAAATCAGTGTCTAAACAAAAATCATTAATAATTGAATTAATACTGGAAGATGTATTGATACTGGTAGTTGACTTTGGTGTCTGATCATTAAAACAAAAACTCCTTTTTTCGGTATCCTTGAATGGTATCAAGTGTACTACAGATTCCAAAATATTACCAGGAAGAAAATTAAGCATCTGAGTTTCTAAAATCATCATTGAAAACACATTATTCAGTAATCCACTTTCTTTATTAAAGAGTTTCTCCAAAATTGAACAGCATACTGGAGGATCCAGACTAGCAAATATTGAGTCTAAGACCAAAATTGGAACACCCTCTCCAGGGATGTAATTAGACTCATCATTCCTAGATGCAATTCCATATAATGCTCTGGAAAGAGAAAGACGAACTTTTTGGCCCCTACTGAACTGAACCTGAGAAAAAATAGTACTCCTAGCCAATTCATAACTCAAAATTCCCCAAGATAAGAAGTCATTTCTTAGCTCACAAATATCCAAAACTCTCTCCCATGAATCCCGGTCGTAATCTCTTCCATTCAAAATAATATCAGCCAAGCTCATACCATCAGTGATCCATGAATCCACAGGAACATAACATACTGGATTAGAAATATCTGCCAATACATTCAATGTTCTTGTATTCGCATCCGAACTATTTTTATTATTACTGTACTCATCTTTCTCAACACTAACCCCAAAAATATCTCTTCTTACCAATTCAATCCTAATTCCGTCCCTTCCATTCACTCCAAAAACCACCCTCCTCAATAAATCAGTTAATAAATAATTATAAGATATATCATTGCATGAAAATATTACTGGCATTCCATATTTTATCTCTATTTTATTAGAAGAAAAGGCGTCAAACTGTGCAGAGTCTGTATGCAAAACAATACTTTCATTTTTCCCAATAATCTTAGGTGTTATTGTTTCTGCGAGAAGTTGGCTCTTTGTAATTTGCATTAGTTCAGCAAGTCTATTAAGTGCATTATTTCCTTCTGAGATATAGTATATGAGATAACATAGTTCTTGGAGAGGGGTATAGAAAGATGGGACAAGAATTGCAGAATCGATAATCATTTCAATACTTTTGTAAGTGTCAAAGCGGTTGTACCATACGTAAATAGATATAATTCCATAGCAGAGGTAATTCATGGACCTGGATATAATTTCTTCAATGGTGAAAAAGTATTTTCTGAAAGATCCAAAGCGCATTTCATTTCGTCTGGATTCAGATAAAAGATTGTGATAAGTAGAAATAAAATGGTCTTGAGTAAGATTTAAGGGCCTTGAGTTTTCAATAATGTTAGTAGTTTCAGCAATTCTCCTTTCTCTATGAGCAATAAATGGCTTTTTGAAGAGAGTACTAATGAATAAAGATAAAACTGCCCCTGAAAACAAAAATGATAAGGAAAAAATAAGTAGCTTTACTGAATGGTTATCAAGTGTTTTAACAGCAATTGCAAAGGTTGAAGCAATCCTTAAGGGAAGGATGAATATTCTAATGGAGTATGAAATAGCGTTTTCTGAAAATTCAGAATCCACTGTTATGACATTTTGATATCTTGAAATCTTAGACTTTGGGAGCTGTTCCGAATCTTGATTTTGGTTTAAGCAAGAATTAGAATCACATTTTGAAAGCCTTAAAAGTGAAACTCCATTAATAGCTCCAATAACTCTTGCTCTAACTCGCATAATATAATACTTTAGATGAGTATCAGATAATAGAAAGGTAGCTTTAAGAACAAAAATAACAAGACTTGAGACGAAACCAATTTCTTTGTTTCCAGCTTGTCTTGTACCTATTAGTGCTCCTATATAGATGATCCCCTTATATTTAACAAAGGCATCCAAAATGATGAGTACAAGCGTCAGTAGTACATACCTAAGATAGTCCTCTTTGAATGCTTTTAATATACTCCAATATATATCAAGTCCTGACCAATTCTTATCACCAAGCTGCTTCTCCTTCTCGTTTATCACTTTCTCTAAAGTTATTGTATCATCTTTAACCGAATGAATATTATATTCAAATGGAATGGCTTTAGATTTAAGAGTGGTTAAGTTACACTTGTAATTGTGACTATCTTTGTTTTTTTCCTGATCGTTTAAATGATTCTTAAATAAATAGTTCACAGTTTTGTCAATTTTATTTAGAAATAAATTATCAATAAATCTTAATACTGAACTGGACTTAGTTAACATTTTAAACGATAAAACAAGGAAGAAAAACTAGATTTCAGAGAAAAAGTATTTAAAAGAAGCGATTTAAATACTTTGCTCTTTACAAACCCTCTAAATTAATCTTATCAATACAATAAACTCTTATCAGTATCCTAAAAAGCCAAAACTCAATTACTTAGATCTATCTTCAAAAGTACATTAAAATTTTTTTTCTCGACCTTTTGAAATATCCATAAGACGGGGCGATATTGGCGCCACCAGATGTTGCATATTTGCCAAAATCGCATACCGGCGCGTCAGGATCAGACTGAAAGAGGGGCGAGTGGGGAAAAAAATAACAATAAAAATAAAAATTTATAAAGAAAAACAATAAATAAAGTAATTGTGTATTAATTTAAGTCAAACATCAAAGAAAGAAAAGACTCAAGTTAGCCTTCATCCGTATTGGTTCTCACAAAGCTGAATAATTCGGAATTGGTGAATGAATTGCGATCAAATTGTGTGTCCCTAATTATCTTTCCACTACTCAAAACGATAACACGGTTGACGTATTGAAGACTTCGGATATCGTGAGAGACTATGAATGTAATGCAGTGCTTGAAGTATTGATTAATAACTGATGAAAGAATACATTCGGAGCTGTTAATGTTTTCTGGTTCTCCATTACAATTGTCTGTATTCATCTTTCTACTTAAAGATTTACAATTCTCCGTCTGACTTCTTAAAACTACTGGAGGCTCATCTACTAGTAAAATCCTTATTTTTTTCCTTTTTAGAAAGAAGTTCACAAAAAGTAGCATCCTCATCTGTAAAATCCCAAATCCAATCTCATCTAATCTAGCCTCAAGAAATCTTAAAATTGCATTATTCTCACTTAAAAGAGCGCTCTCTTGGTCACAGTTTGTTAACTCTGACTCTGAATCTGAGCTGTCACTTCTTTCCAGATATGATCCAAATCCACAAATGTTCAGGGCTGCTTTAATATTGTCCAAGTCGTATTCCTTTAATGGATCAATTATGTCTCGAATACTGCCACTCCTGGGGAAGTAAATCTCCAAAGGCAAAAATGCTATATGACTAAGATCCTCCTGGGATTTAATTGTGGATTTAAGAATTAACTGATCAAAGTCGCCAAATTGGAATCCAATTCTCTCTAACTTATTCAATATTCTCTCATCCTCGTTATCTAAACCCGAAACTGTCATTCTTCCGCCTGTACATAACGATATATTTGAAAGTACGTCCAATAAAGTTGTTTTTCCAGAACCTGTTCTTCCCACTATTCCAACAATTTCCCCTGCTTTAAACTTTGCTGTAACTCCGCTAATACTGGTAACATGGATGACTTTTGTTCCTATCAAGTAGGAGTTATCAAAGTTGGAGTTTCCTTGAGAATCTAGTCTGGAATGTTGAGCTTGAATGTTTTCAAGCTTAATTTCCACTTGGCCTCTATCTTTCCCATTTTGATGTTTTTTTATTCCACACTTTAGATATTCTGAGCCAGCCTCTCTAGATGCAGCCAGATATAGTCTAGATCTTTCTACTGAGACAAGCTCTGTCTCTAGTTTTGTCCAGTATCCCACTAGTATAGACAATAAAGGAGCTAATCCAGTTGCTGTAGCTATTGCCAGTGCTAGAATAGATCTAGTTGAGGACTCTTGGCCACTTGAAATGTAAGGTAAAACAACATTGATTAATGTAACAGGAATTGTTAATAAGATCTTAATCCTCATCTTAAACCAAGCATCTAGGCATATTTGAACAAATCTAGGCTTCAGTACTGAGTTAATTCTATTTACACTTATTTCGAAAAAGAATTCTTTGATTTGAGTAGAATTTAGGCATTTCTTTCCTTTACCAATAGTTTGTATTGTATCCACAAGAGGAGAGTATTCAGAAATATAGCATGATCTCAAAGTTCTACATCCATTAATAAAGTATCGTATAAAAAAGTAGTATATTGAAGTCCCTATAATAGCGATAATAATTAGGGTAAGTAATGAATTAACAGATCCAAAAATCAAAGGAATCACAGAAATGATGACTGAATTTAAGATAATGATGACAAATCGGATTCTTCTAGTAATGCAGTAGTCAATGTGTAGTTGGTCATTTGTGAGTCTGTTTAATATGAAGCTCAAAGGGAACAATCTTAAAATAGAGTTTGAAGTTGCTCCCAAGTAACCAAGTAATATTGAATTATGGAAATATCTTGCAGCTCTGAAACCAATTCTGATTTCCAACAGAAGAGCAAAACAAATAGAAATCATTGAAATAATTAAAGCTGTATTATAGAACGAGTACCAAAAAGAAAGTACATTGTATCCAAGGAATGAAGGTATTCCAAATAAAGTAGCCTTAAATCTTCCTAGATGACTTGCTTCAAACAAAACAACAGAATTCCAGCTTAAATCAACACTGTCTTCTCTCAGAATAATTAAAAGAAGGGATTCCCCAAGCTTTACCATAAATGGTGGAAGGATCAATATCAAGATCATCAAGAAGGACTCGAAAGAGGAACCTGAAAAGTCTCCCTTATTAGAATAAATGTCCTTAATCGCTTTTTTGGATCCAGAAATAAACATGTAAAAGTAATTAGTTGGATAGTAATAGCTGAATTTGTTCTTTTGAATGTCAATTTTAGTGCTAGTCTCCATTCTTTCGTTACTTGGCATTTTATACTTTTGAATATATTCTCTAGAATCAGATTCAGCTTGATTAAATCTCTCTTCTATCTTTAAGCCAGAAGATACCAACTCCCCAGGTGAGCTTCGAGTATAGTTAACAGTTACTTCCTCAGTGCTAGTAATCACTTTGTTGCTCATATTTATTACCTTATAAGAGAAGTCAAAATTATTTGAAGCCTGCTTTATAGATTCCAATATTGGAGGCTCAATAACTATTATAGATATACAGTCAGCTAATAGTCCATTTTTAGAGAAGAGTCTCTGAATGACAATCTTACAAACAAAAGGATCTAAGGAATTAAGTACGCAATCAATTAAAAAGACTCTTGGCTTCTTTTCATTTGATGACAGGCAGGAATAAATAGCTCTTGCAAGAGAAAGTCTCACCTTCTGTCCTGCGCTGAACTGCTTGTCTGTAACAACAAGTCGTTGTGCATCCTCAAAAGACTTTATACCCCAATTCAAAAAGTCCATCTCCAAATCACATTGATATAACACCTGCTGCCATAGCTTCTTCTGATATCTACCTCCACAAAGAATCAGATCTGAAAGTGGAAGACCACTTGAAACCCATATCAACTGTGGAACATACCCAACCAAAACCTTTGAAGAAATTTCATAATCATTCACAAGTTGACCATTTTCTAGCTGAATGGCGAAAAGCCCGCTGGCGCCAATTCCATGCACTTGCCCATTTTGATGTTCGCTGGAATTGAAGAGAAATCCTGCAATTCCTTCAAGAAGAGCAGATTTTCCACTAGAAATCTTGCCAAGAACAAAGCAAGGCACACCAGGAGAAAGAGTGAGGTTTAGATTAATGGCACTTGGAGTAACATTTTTCCCACGTGCAAAGGTAATATTGTTGAGTACAATTTTGGAGACGGAGTTTGAGTCGAAGTTAGAGCTGGAAGGAAGAGAACTTTGTAAGCTGGTGTGTTGATCTAGGTAATTTTGAGTAAAGAAAAGGAATTGCGCGATTCTTTCCATTGAAATTTTACCCTCGATAATATAGTAGACGAAGAATATTATATCATTAAGAGGGTGGTAGAAGGTAGGGATTAGCCAGACACTTTGAATAATCATTAGAGAGGCTTGGGATGTAGGAAGCTTTTTGTATAGAATGTAGGATCCAATGACCAAAGTACAGGATAAAGTGATCCAGTTATCAAATATTTCGCTGATCATGCAAACATATTTTCTAAGGGAGTTGAAATGGAGTTCAGCATTTCTTTTTTTAGTAATTAGATTGTGAATGGAGGGAAATAGCTGTTGAGTAACTGATAGGTATTTTGACTGCTCAAGAATTCGAGTAGTTTCTTCAACTCTTTCTTCTCTGGCTTTGAGAAAAGGTTTCTTGTACATGGAGCTTAAATATTGAGTGATTGCTGCAATTGTAAAGCATGTAAATAAGGCAAGAAGACAAAGAATAAGAGGAGTGCCTCCAAATACTGAATGAGCCACTAGAGCTGAAATTAATACATGCAAAGGGTAAAGTATGATATTAATAGAATTTGAAACAGCAAATTCTGTGAATTCAGAATCTACCAAAATAATATTTTGATATAATGACAGAATTTCTGTCGAGCTGTTGTTATCCAATATGCAAAGTCCTTGTTTATTTTTAAGTTTTTTGCATTCTAGAAACCTTAAAAGGGAAGATCCAGAAATAGCTGACTGTATTTTGAAGTGAATCCATGAATTATAGTACTCACAGTGTGTTGTTAATATGATGCTAAATAATTGAAGTATGATTAAAAACAGTCCAGGGAGTATATTTGTCCAATTTTGTTTTGACGAGTTTTCTGATACAAAAAAATTAAAGAATTCTTTTGCTTGATATTTTACAAAGTATGAAATAACTAGATTAATGGAGAAAAGCAAAAAATAAATGCCATACAATCTTTTAAATGTTTTAAGCACAACCGAATAAACCGAAAGCCAAGTCCATACATTCTTTCCGTCATTGTTATTTAGCTTTTCATAGTCTCTAAAAGCTTGTTCTAGTATCTTAATATCACAAATTGATCCCTCGTTTTCATATCCATTAGGTATGTCTGAAGAACGAATATTTCCTTTTTGTTTTTCCCTATTTTCACGTTCTTTAATTAAGAGCAACTCAGCTGTTCTTCCAACTTTAAAAAGTAATATATTATCAAGGAATGACTTGATCATTTGATTTGTTCTAATAGTTTGGGAAATTTATACTCAATTTTCATACTTGTTTAAATCTGATTTAATATTTAGTAATTTGTGAAGGCTCTTTTTTGTGTAATGAGTGTATTATGATTTAAGGTATAATAATACCAATTAAAGATCAGAAAAAGTGAGATAGGAATTTCTGACTTTATTAATCAAATCTCGTTAAATAATATTTTCTTTAATTTAATCAAAGTTAATAATTAGTGCAATTTGAGTGCATGAAGAGAAAACTTTTCTAAATATTTCTTCTTTAACTATTGTCTTATTAAATTAAATTCAACTTACTAATTATTAACTTGGATGAATTTTTGTACATCAAATATTAAAAATTAAATCAAAAAATTTATTGAATTCTTGTTTAATTATTACTAAGTAATTTTTCATTTAGAGACAAAACATGCCAAAATATTTATTTATTTTTTTAATTTAAATTAATTTACTTATAGGCACCGGCTATACCGTCTATATTTTTTTTTATTTGTACCGTTTACACGTTATTAGATGACATGTGGACAAGTAATATAAAAAAAAATTGATTTTTAAAAGTAAAATTAAAAACTTAGAATTGCCAAATAAATACTAGTAGAGGTGATAGTCACTAAGAATAAACCTTTCAGGTCTTGTTAGCATACAGAATTTGTAGTTTTTAGTAAGCAAATTACTGGATGCATCTGTATCTACTTTTAGATTAACAATAACGCGAGTAATGACAAACTTTAACAGGTTCAAAAAGGAAATTGAATAAGATGTATACAAAATTTGTAATAGATTTGGCTAGTACAGCTCAAATACTTTGTGGTTGTTGTTAGTAACCAAAAGACGATTAATGCTAGAAATTTGATCAAAATGATGCGTTGCAATAATCACTGAACAGTTTGGAAAGTATTTTTTCAAAATAAAGTCAATAAATGAAATGTAGCCGCCATCTTCTGTTGTTAGCCTATAATTAGGTATTTCGTCAAGAAGAAGCAGTCTGTATTTTTGACTGTTTAAAGCAAGACGAAGTAGAAGCAACATTCTTTTTTGATTTAAATTAAAGTTGAAGCTGCTTATGGGCAAGTCCAGTATTTGGAGGTTTAATGGAGAGAGAAGTAAGGGTTGGGACTCGTAGGATTTTGGTGAAAATCCGTTATCTTGAGTTCGCTGGTCATACAATAAATTCTTTTTTTTGTCAACAAGTCCGAATAAATCTAATAAATCCAAAATTTCCAGGCTTGAGCAAATTTTTTCTGAGTCCAAAACCTCTGATAGTTTCAAGTTCCCAGGAAAATCTACTTTGATTGGCACATAAGCTATGCCAGACAAAAATTCGAGCATTTTAACAGAATTCAAAAGAATATTTGGATCAATTTCTGATATCTCTGTTATGTTCTTAATTCTCTCCAATGATGATTCCTTCATCTTATAGTAATCGTCTTCTTTTTGCTTATAGTTTTTGGTTTCAGCCTCTTCATCACTGTGAAGATACTGACTGTAGAATACTCCGCTATGATTCCCACTTACGCTATCCCCCTTATAAATCGACAAGTACTTTCCTCTCTCTTGAACTTCTTTTCGAAGTCCACCCTCCAGACCTAGTAGGCCCCCCTTGACAATATCCTCTGTCCCCTCATCATCATCAGCCTCAACTCGTTCATCCTCATGTCCTATAGCCAACAATCCTCTGTGAACAGTTTTGGTACCTTTATAAATATCAATTATTCCACCTATTACCTTTAACAGAGAAGTCTTCCCGGAGCCTGTTCTTCCAATCACTCCAATAACATCACCAACTCTAATCTCCAGATTTACTTTCCTCAAACAAGAGTACTGGGCAAGGTTGCTGTAGTTATTGATTACCGAGGAAAATGGATTGTCCTTTAGTTTAAGGTGTCTGCAATCCACACTCTTCAACGTCATTAGTAAAGAAGAGTTTTCTGTAGATATAGAGCGATCAATCTCCAAGTTATTACCAAATCTGTCGTCCTGTAAAGTCTCCATGAGAAGCCTCATTCTTGTTACTGCCAATAACTCATTCTCCATCTTCACCCAGTATTTTACTGTCGATGAAGTAATCTTTGGAATTGTCAACCCCACTCCAATAATAAAAATAATCATCTGTGGAATCTCCCTCTTATTTGCTCCCGAACTCGGAAAAAATATTGGAATCAAAACGTTTATTGATGTCAAAATTACTGGTAATAAAAAATCCAACCTCAGTCTTAGCCATGCAAACATCATATTCTGGCAATAAAGTGGCGCCACCATCTCTAACGCCTTCTTGTTGCACTTGTGCATCATGTACGTGGATAACTGGTTTTGGTGAATATCGTCAATACCGAGATTAATTGAGTGTGCGAGGTCTGATACAGCTGTTTGACAATTTAGGAAGAGTAGCCTGAGCGTTCTGCATGTGTTTATGAAGTATGACAGGTAGTTCCAGTAAATGAACAACATGTATAGAAACCCAATGGGAATGTAAGTCATAGGATCTTTAAAGTTTATTACAAACGAGATAATCACAAATGCAATTACTTTGTTAACGTGGTGAAGAATTTGACCAATTCTTTTTGTGATACAGTAGTCAATTACTAGCTGGTCGTTTGAAAGATGACTAATTATACTAGATACTGGAATCACTTTAATTACTGAGTAACTTGTTAGGTACCCATATAAAATCGTATTGTGAATATAATTGGCAGATTTTAGACCAATGTAGATTTCCAAGAAAATTGTTATTACAAAGTTCACTAAGATAATCAAGCAATAGTACAGGTATTTGGCTAAGTCCTTAAGCAAATTTGGTGTTTTGTTCAAGTTGTTTATAATCTTATACTCTGTTATCTTAAACACAAATAAAGGAACCGTTGAAAACAACAGATACACGAATATCAATGACTTATTTCTCTTAATATTCGAGATCTTATTCATTTTCGTATCAAATTTGTACCTAACTTTATCATTTGTTTGAAATAAATAGTACTTTAAGGAATTTGAGATCCATTCTCCATTTCTTAGAGATATTAAGTTATCTACATCCTTCTCTATGTCTATTTTGTTCTCTCTTTTTATACTATTTGATGAACTTGACTCTGATATTAAATTCGTATCTATTGGAACGCCGTTCTTAAATACCAAATTCTCATTAATATTGTTGTTAACGAAGTATATAATACTTTTTAAGAGTTCCTCGTTTTCAGATGGATCATCACTAATCAAATCCTTCATTCCAACATTGTAGTGGCTTACAATCCTAGAATCCTCGGTAATGCCAATTGCCCTTAGCGTACATTTCTTGTTGTATTCCAATAAGGTCCCATACTTATCGTCGAATATCAGGCTTTTACAAGATTTCAAGTAAACTGTGAAAAAGAACAAGTTAAGTAAGTTGGGACTTATTGAGACCATTCCAAAACTAGAGCTCAATACCCCTGACAGCTTATCGTCTTTATTAAAAAGCGAGTAAATTATTCTACAACTCGTCTCTCTATCCAAAGCATCAAAAATGTTCTCTATTAAATAAATAACGCAGTAATTTCTTCCCAAAGGACCACTTGAGGCTGATGGTGAAGCTGAATTTAGGTTTCTATTCTTTTCAAAGTTCCTAATATGACATACTGAACTTTGAATTAGCTTACTATATAGAGACCTAGCAAAGGAAATTCTGATCCTTTGACCGGTACTTATTTGTTTACTGTTAATAATATCATTCAAATTAATACTTTTATTGTATATATCAGTATCTAACTGACAAATATTGATAACCAAGTTCCATAGGTGATAATCAAAGGGCTGATCACAGATAATCATTTCTTCAAGCTTGGAATTGTCTAAAATCCAAGACTTTTTACTAATGTAACAAGCTAACCTGGCAATTTCTCTGTTACAATTTAGCGAAACAACATTCCCTGAACCTTTAATTTTGCATCTGAGCAGAAATTTAGAGTTACAAACGTCTTCACCCGTTGAAAAACTCGCAATATCCCTAAAGAAGCTTAGGGTCTTTTGGTTAGGATCGTCTCTTTCACAATCAAAAACAATATTCAGACAACCTTTATTTAGTACCATACTTTCCCCAGAACACAAATCCTGGATCTCAACTTGCTCAATATCATCGATAGTGGTCTGAGTTAAACAATACAAATCTGTTCCATCAATATAAGAATGAGGATCAAATTCTGAGAGAATATCCTTAATTCTATTTACAGCATTTATTGCTTCTGTTATATAATAGGTCATATAGGCAATAGAAGAAATTGGCTTCACTAGAACTGGTATAATGAAACTGCAATTAGTTAGTATAGACATAACTTCTGATCCTGTGAAGTTATTGTAGTAACAATAGATGCAAATTGTCATAGAACAAAGAATCTCCATCCAATGGGCCACAATTTCCCCAACACAAAACCATAGCTTTCTACATTTATTGAATTTCATCTCTTTGGTTCTGTATTTCTTAATCAAATTCATAAAGAGAGTGTCGTTGATATGTGTAAGTACAAAGTCATCATTTTGTGAGATTGACTTGGTTAAACATGATATCCTCTCTTCCCTAGCCTCCATAAAGTACTTCTTGTAGCTACTACTTATCCACTGAGACGCTATACTTACCACACCAGTGATGACCAGAATTAGCATGCAAAGGTAAATAGATTTGGCGTTAATGAACATATTCGATATTCCAAATAAGAGAAATAAACTAAATGGAAAAGTGATAATCTCCATTCCATAGGATACAATATACTCGGCAAATTCGCCATCTACTGATACAACATTTTGAATCTTAGAGAAATCCTGTGTATCTTTAAATAAGGATTCGCGATGTTTCCCACTTAATCTCCTATTCCTCAACATTAAGTTCATCAGAAACAACGTAAGACCTCCTCTAACACGTATATGAAGTACTTCTGCGTAGTAATCTACATAAATATTGAACAGAATTTCAATAATCTGGTTGACAATTAGGCTTACTCCTTTCACATATTCTGACCCAACTCCAAAACTCTCTTTGAACTTTTTCAAAGAGTAAGCAAGGAAAAACATCGTAAGCATTAATGAGAACTTTAAAAGTAACAAAATCGTGTAGCTACCTTTGAATGCAGAAAATATCATCAAAGCTACTTTCCAAGTTGAAATATTCAACCCAGATTGATCTTGCTTATTGTTTTGGCCTTGTTCAATAGTCGTTGTATTAGTGTCATGGTAATTTCTTTTACAATATAATTTATATTTTTCATCAAGTCTCTTGGAGTCAAGCTCGACTTTGTACTGTTTTCCTACATAATTCTTGAGTTTCTCTACGTCAAACTCAACATTTTCCCAAATCTTCGCATTCAATTTATTGATCCTAAAGAAGAAAGGATCCCCTAGTAGTGTATACATTTCAGCAGTTTTGGAATTGGACTGTATTTCGACTTTTTTTTAATACACATTTCAATGTAATCGAAATATATAGATTTTGTACATACGTCCCTTTTTAACTACTCTTTATTCATAATTCACTTTGTCAGTAGTAGCAACTAGTATTTAAGTAATAGTAGTTACTTGTTTTGTTCTTGTATATTTAATAATTACTTAAAATAAAAAAGGTAATGAGTGATTAAATAAATTAGAATGAAAATAATAATGTATTAATAAACTATTAATTTTAATTAATTCCTCGAAATTTCTTTTACGACAAGTGCAATTTTAAAGATACGTATATTAATCTTATAAATTCGTTTTGTCCTCTCGAAAAAAATAATTTCTTTAAAATCTAAACTAAATTTAAAAATACAAAAAAGCTAATTTTTTGTTTACAGAAGAGAGAAATCGTTTTAATGATAACAAAAGTTGTGACAAAAAGAATTTAGAAATACTAGAATCTATGTCTTATTGATCATAATTCACGAAAAAACCCGTTTTTTTGAACCCCATCTTTTATTTAGAGCTAGCTCCAATCTGTACACATTAGACAATTAATTAACTTTACTATTACTATTTAATTTCATTGAAATTTCCCCACAACCCGTTTGACCTAAATTAAATTTAAACTATGGTACCGTACTTTCCCGCCACTCCCGCCACTCCCGCCACTCCCGCCATTTTTGTCAAAAGTCAAATAATTTTTAGAGACGAGCATTCTAGAGCAAAAATAAAATAAATTAAAAAAGAAAATGTTGGGGGGTGTTGGCGCCACATCCGGATTTAATATTATTAAACAAACACATAAGGAATGATAACTTGAATAGTAGTTAAATAATATATTTAAAATAAGAAAATAGGAAATTATTTTAGAATAATCAATTAATGGAATTACAAGAGGGAGGAAAAATAAAAATATTTTAAAAAAATAAATTCAAACTTGGAGGATAAGTTTGTAAATGGCGGGTAACTGATTACTAAAAATATTGACATTAGACTAGTTGATAATGAATTAAACTAGAAAAAGAAACAAGAGAAAAAGTAGTCAAGAATAATATTAGCATTAGCACATTGAGATAGAATTGTGATTTATACCTTTGAATTGATTAGTATCACTTTTTCTGAATAACCCCCAAGAAAAGAAGAAAGGACTTGTTTAGGAATAATAAAGGATTGATTAGAAGATAAGGTGTGAATAAAATCTTGAATTTAATCCTTTTTTTATTTTTGATCTGGTATTGTATAAGGTACTAGATCAGCAGTATAATTGAAGTTTTTTTAAAAAAAGTACAAATCTTCGAGTAAGTATGAGTACTGAATATAAGGTGGATTTTGCTTCAAAAGAGGGCATAGTGGAAAATACTGCTTATGAAGAATGCGAGGATAGAACAAAAAGTTTGAGCTTCAATAGTGATGTGAATAGTATTACTTATGACGAAGCATCCTCATCAAGTGAGGAGTATCCAGAATATGGTTTATTACGCACTCAAAGTTCTTTGGCTCCGCCGATTGAAGCCTCTGCAATTAGAGACGTAGAAGAAGCATGGAGAGCTTTGTCTAAAGAATTAGAGGAGAGCCACTCAAAACCAGTAATTCGTACTCTTGGGACTGTTTTCGTAACGAGAGAGGAAGTTGGAACAAAGGATTCTATTGAATATAGATTATTTTATAAGAATGAAGAAGGTAATAAAATTTCTCCATGGCACGATGTCCCACTATGGTTTTCAGAAACACCTCTTTTATATAATATGATTATTGAAATTCCTAAATTGACTAATAAGAAGTTTGAGATAAATACAAAGGAGGAATATACTCCTTTATATCAAGATCGAAAGTTGGAGAGACTTAGAACCTATCCGGGACCAATTCCTTGGAATTATGGTGCTTTTCCACAAACATGGGAGGATCCAAACAAGAAAGGAGACGAGAATGTTGATTTTAGTCACGGCGATAATGATCCTCTTGACGCTGTTGAAATTGGAGTTGGGCCTCTTCCACGTGGAACAGTTATGCCTGTGAAAATTCTGGGTTGTCTCGCTTTAATTGATGATGATGAGTTGGATTGGAAAGTTGTATGTATTCGTGTTTGTGATCCACACGCATCACAACTTAACGATATTACTGATGTGGAGAAGTATTTCCCTGGTACTATAGACAGAATTAGGAGATGGTTTGGGCTTTACAAAGCAGTTGAGAACAAAGATGTTGCAAAGGTTAACATGTATGGGCATTTTGGAGAACCCCAATCAGCAGAATTTGCTCATTCAGTAATATCAGAAACACATCACTCTTACTTACGCCTTATCAGAGGAGAGGCGGTGAATCCGTCATCATTGTGGATACCAAGAAATCTTTCTAATAGTGAGGAGTCGGAGTTGTGTCATACAGTATGCTCTACGAATAGCACTGCTACAGTGTCTAGCAATGACGTTCGAGGGCTTTCTTTAAATGATGATTGAATGTTATTATAGTTGTTTTTCATTAATCACCATTTCAAAATCCAAAATACACAAATATATGGCACGCGTTCTTTTTTCATATAAATATTGTGTCCTCACTGTATCTGATTATCACTAATAACCTCACTATTACTAGTCAATCAAAATTACCTACTATTACTATCAATTCATTAAATTTATTCCCATCCTTATATTCAATTTGACAAGATTTACAATATATAGAAACGACTTTTCATATAAGTTAATTCTTTTAAAACAGATTTTCATCATCTCATTATCTATCTATATTTAAACTCTTCACTCAAAATCAGCTTTTACTATCAACAAATTAGGCTTTTGATATTTTTGTAAAAGAAATTGTAGGCGTTTGGCGCCAATTACATGCAAATCACTTGTTTATATTTTGAAAGCATCCAATATTAAATAAATTAATAATATTGTCGGAATAAATGATACGGAAAATTGACAGAAAAACGCTAATAACTGAGTGAAGGGAAATTTCGAAGAAATTGAATAGTTTGTATATATTAGCTTTTGCAACATTAAGTGACTTTTTTTCTTATTCTTTCAAATTCAGTAATAAATATCATTTAGAAAATTTTCGTATTTAATGTACATGCATAAAACTGTGGGGAATTTCTGGCGGGTTGGTGGATGAAGGATAGGGATTGGATATATTTATTTTAATTGTTATAACAATATTTTTATAGTATTGTAGCCGATTTTTTAATTTAACAATGACTGAAGTATCAGAAAACGGTACAAGAGAAGAATTTCAGGATTTAGCAAAAGTGAAAAAAGAAAAATCATCTAGATTTGGTACCCCAAAGCATGTTTTATTAGGATCAATAATTGCGGTAATCTTTGGATGTGTATCTAAATATTACTTTTTTGATAGGATGGTTATAACGCAAGAGAATTCACCAAATATATCATCAATAAAGCACAATGGGATACATGCTGGAAACGAAGAAAAAACTTCAATAAAAGGAACTTTTGGAGAAGAGGAACAAATGGAGTTACTTCAAGATGATAACAAGATTACTTTAGAGCAGATTTCAAAAGAAGATTCTTTAGAAGAAAACGATGAATTAATGTTTATTCATGAAGAAACAGCTCTAGAAGATGAATTAGAGGATGATTATCGTGACGTTGTAGATGATGATGAGAGCGAAGATGGAGAGAATGAGTCTCAAATAGACTACGGGACTTTAAAGAGAATGTTAAAGGAAGATGTACAGTTAGAACTGGATGAAGGCTTTGCTGCAAAAGAATTTGAAAATGAAGAGAGTTTTGATGTTGTTGATGATGCAGAAATTGATGAGTATGAACATGAAGTTGACGATGATGTAACCGACAATATCTGGTCCGATGACGAAACCGAGCTCAAAAAGATGGAAAGTCAAAAAGAAGAACAAGAGCAGCAACAATAATAATAATAAACTCAGGCTCATTCACTTCAATAGCATTCGAATTAATATAATCATTTTGTTAGAAAGACTAGTGATTTATTATTACTTCTCGCTCTCCCCCCCCCCCCCCCCCCCCCCCCCCCCCCTCTTTGTTTTATCTAACAACAACACAAACACACAAATAATATTTTCCCCCACCCACACCCCAAAAAAAAAAAAAAAAAAAAAAAAATATAAATATATTTTATTTTTTTTTTTTTTT